>NC_084502.1:46221290-46338790 GCF_024500385.1 Phyllopteryx taeniolatus | reverse complement strand
CTCGGTGGAAGGTCCGCCTATATGCACATTCCGATGCGACCAGCAGCCGCCACAATATGAATGAAGACTGAAGGAGGTGCGATTGTCCTACGGAGCTTTTTCTTAAAAAAACTAAAACAAACAAAGGGCTAACCAGTGAGAATGGCATACAAGATAAAAAGGGAAACTGTTACAAATAAGGAAAAAAGGAAAGCACTTTTCATAGATGAGCAGAAAGATCTGTGCGTCACACAATGCAACTGAGGTAGGCACTGTATCTTTGCCGTTTTTGTTTTGTTTTGGTTTTTGCTCTTTATTAGACTGACAAAACTGAGAAAGCGCTCGCTTGGTTGATGGCATGACCGAGGCAATACAAAAAAATAAATGTGCAGCAAAATGGCAAACATAGCAATTAGTCTTAAATTACTGACTTTCTGACCACTTTCTGATTTTTTTTTTTTTTTCTGAACAGAAAAAGTAAAGTTTCCCTGGATCGGTTTGCTGTGCCAAAATCAACCAATGAATTTGAAAAGAAGCAGACAAAAGAAGGAAAAAAAAAACACCTGAATCAGAATTTGCCTGTGTTGTTAAGGAAGAAGGCTCTACTTCAATGAGGAGCTATAGTCCTCCTCCTTTCCCCTCCTTGGTTAAAGTTAATGAGCAATAAACTTATCATATTTACTTAGCGTTTTATTTCTTTAAAATAGTGTATATTCACTTAGTTCTATATTGTACTATATTTTTAACCTTGCTGATAAAAAAGGTAAGTACAATTAAATTTTGGGGCTGGAACATATTAAGTGCATTTCCATTCATTTCAATGTGAAACATTCCCTCGAGTTACAGTGTGTGGGTGTGTGTGTGCGTGCGTGCGTGTGTGCGTGCTCCTGTGAGCATCTTCACCACCTGTGCCTCGTTCACCCTAATTACCCCTTGTATTTAACCTCGTGTCTCATTCCCTCTCGTCGCCAGTTCGTTGTACCTTGTCGTCGCGTTCCAGCATTCCTTGTTTCTACGTCAGACTCACAGTAAGATTTGACCCTGTTCCGATTATCGACCTCGCCTCTTTGCCTCATGTTTTTGGATACTGTTGCCTTTCTTGGATTGCCTGCCTGTGTACCGACCTATGCCCGTATATTAAACCTCTCTTTTTGGAAACTGTCCATTTGTTTTGGAGTCGTGCATTTTTGGGTCCTATCCGCCGTTCCGTTCATGACACTTCATTGTGCTATCTGTAACCATCCTGTTTGTGTGTATTGCCAAAAAAGCTATATTTTTGTTTCATCTGCCCATAAAATTTTGTTTATAATTCGGTCTTTTGTATCAAAAAGTTCTCAATAGAAAAAAAATTCCTTCAGTTGATTATTTTTAGCGGCACGGTGGACGACTGGTTAGAGCGTCAGCCTCACAGTTCTGAGGACCGGGGTTCAATCCCCGGCCCCGCCTGTGTGGAGTTTGCATGTTCTCCCCGTGCCTGTGTGGGTTTTCTCCGGGCACTCCGGTTTCCTCCCACATCCCAAAAACATGCATGAATTGGAGACTAAATTGCCCGTAGATGTGAGTGCGAATGGTTGTTTGTTTCTATGTGCCCTGCGATTGGCTGGCAACCAGTTCAGGGTGTACCCCGCCTCCTGCCCGATGATAGCTGGGATAGGCTCCAGCACGCCCGTGACCCTAGTGAGGAGAAGCGCCTCAGAAAATGGATGGATGGATGGATGATTATTTTTATTCAGGATATTCCACATTTAGTACTTAAACTTCATGAGTGCCAAGAATGGTGAGCAGGACCACACACACACACACGCACACACACAGTGTTGGAATATACATAATAGCACTATTATGACCCCTATTGTAATCACAATTATGAGTCATGATTATTCTTCATGTTCGGGAGAAATCTGTAGTTTTATTGCACTGCTTTTCAACAAAATATGTTCAACAGTTTTAAGTGCCAATCTTTAAAGAAGAATAAAGGATAGATACAAACAAATGTACACCAAAAAAACTTTACCAAGGGCTAACTAAATAAATAATGCTATTACAAAGATTAAACATGAATTGCAACTTAATGGAAGCAAATAGTTCATGCATAACGCAAGCACCTACTTTTCATTTGAAAATCCCTGTCAATTTAGTGAATTGTCAAGGAAGGGTATGTCTCCGTTGTACTGCTTATTTGGTCAGTCGTGCACGGTCACAAACTGCAAAGAACTGGACAGTCGTGATTTTCCTCTCTATGTACTCCCGGTATTTTGTTTTTAACTGCAGTCAGGCCAGCAGAAAAGCTGAAGTCAAGGCAGCTTCTACAACGATTGGTAATAGTGTCTTTCCACGCCGCCTCTCCGCCAACGTGCTGAGAGAGCCAACTGCAAAATAAAAGCTTCATATATTACTACATTGGAAACAAATGCCATTTTAAGCTTTTTATTTTGAAGTTGGCCGCAGAGCACGGTGCTGGCCCTTAATTGAGCCTTAACCATACATTAGCCCCCTGATGGCTGGCTGACAAGGTTGCGGGGACTGCTGCAAATGAAGCACTTTTTATACGCAGCAATGCCCTGATTTTAAATGTAAAAATAAATACATTAAAAATCGATCACAATTCAAATTTGATTCATTGTACAGCCCTAATACTATATTGCCAAAAGTATTGGCTCACCTGCCTTGACTCACATATGATCTGAAGTGACATCCCCTTCTTAATCAATAGGGTTTAATATGACATTGGTCCACCTTTTACAGCTATAACAGATTTAACTCTTCTGAAAAGGCTTTCCACAAGGTTCAGTTGTGAGTGAAGTTAATTTTTGACCATTCTTTCAGAAGCGCATTTGTGAGGTCACATGATGTTGGATGAGAAGGCCTGGCTCTCAGTCTTCCCTCTAATTCATCCCAAAAGTGTTCTATCGGGTTGAGGTAAGCCAGTCAAGTCCATCCACACCAAACTCTCTCATCCATGTCTTTATGGACCTTGCTTTTGTGCATTGGTGCAGAGTCATGTTAGAACAGGAAGGGGCCACCCCCAAACTGTTCCCACAAAGCTGGGAGCAATGAGTTGTCCAAAAGCTCTTGGTATGAAAAATCCTTCAGATTTCCTTTCAGTTCCTGGAACTAAGGAGCCAACATTTTGGATAACGCCATGCTCCCAACTTTGTGGAAACAGTTATTTCATTTCTCACATGGCTGTGCACCAGTGTACAAAGCAAGGTCCATTCAGATGTGGATGAGAGAGCTTGGTGTGGATGAATTAGACTGGGCTGCACAGAGTCCTGACCTCAACCCAACAGAACACCTTTGGGATGAATTAGAGAGGAGACTGAGAGCCAGGCCTTGTCGTCCCACATTAGTATGTGACATCACAAATGCGCTTCTGGAAGAATGGTCAAAAGTTCCCATAAACACACTCCTAAACTTGGTGGACAGTCTTCCCAGGAGACTTGAAGCTGTTACAGCTGCAACGGGCGGGCTGACGTCATATTGAACTCTATGAATTCGGAATGGGCTGGCACTTAAGTTTGTATGTGAGTCAAGGGAGGTGAGCGAATACTTTTGGCAATACTCCATAGTGTATATATAAACTATGATTTGACAGCTGAACTACAATACAATGAGTTTGACAACCCTGAGCTCGAGGGTGGGGGGGCCTTGCTCAAGGGCACCTAGACATTAATAAAAAAGCAAGGTAGCATCTCCAAAAAGTAGTTACCCTTTTTGTTTTAAATGACTTGTCCGCAGCAGGACTCAAACAATGACCCTCCTGTTCCAAAGCCCAAGTCCTTATAGATTAACTACTACCACCTGTATGTGTACATCGTGGGCATTATTTTCACCTTCCTAATTTAATATGTGGTTCTGTATTAAATAGGCACTGAATAAAAGATAACTCAACATTACTCACCACTGAAAGGCATTGTAGTGGAAGTAGACCATTCCCAGGCCATAAAGAAAGGCAGCATTCTGTTCATGATTAGAAGACTTTTATTCAGATCAATAAAATACATAAAAGTCCATCATAATCATACAGTCTGTTATCATGGACACCATGTGATCATAGTTATGTTAGCTTACCTTCCAGTAGTCTGACTGTAAACTGTAGTACCTCTGGTATGCCGATAATGCTGTAATTGGGAGAAAAGGACAGAGGAGGATGACAGTTAGTTAGCGGCAGTGTTAACTGAAGCAAAGGAAAATGTAGAAAGCCACAGCATAGGAAGCGGACAATTTTTAAAGACCCTGCAAAAGGGAAGGACTCCGTGCAGACTCACCTTTTGGGTAATCCTCCAAGAGGAGGTTGAAGTGGCCTAGCTGGCAAAACACCTCAGGCTCTACTTTGCCCTCCGCCTTGAGGATGACTGAATCGTAGCAGCGGACAGCCTGAGGGGAACACATGTGCACATGTCATGCACGTTGCTCAGGTGGTACTGATAAAAGCATGTCTCCGATATTCAATGAGAAAATACAGCTATAGGCTCAATCACAGAGTTTAATGTCATGCTGAACTGATTCCAGACCGTGAATAAATTATTATTCATTATTCAGAACAGTGTGTTCTGCATTATTATTGTTTTTGCACTAATGTCTTTATTAGGATTCAATTAATTATAGACGTCCCAGCACAAAAGCCAAGAATCCTAAATCTGACCAAGTTCTCTCTTTTTTTTGTCTGTCTTTCTTTTTCTCTCTTTCAAGTTGATATCTCGGTTTGTGTCACTTTGCCCGGAGAAAGCGGACTCTATGGTCTGCTGTTGCTGCTGAATAGGCATTGTTTTGGGGGGATAATGGTGGGGGTATTAGCACTACTCTGGGATTGTAAAGTCGTGCTCTAGCGTGTGGTGATAGGTGGTATTCTGTCTTCGTGAGAGCATTCACTCAACATAATTTTCCATGAAATTTTCTGTTTAAATTTTTATTTGTCAGATTTAAAAAAAAATAAAATAACTACCAAGCGTATGCCTTTCTTGTCAACTACGTCATCCGTTGAGCCTTGGGGCTGTATCCTCTCTCTTTTCTTCCGAGGGAACACATTTTCTTTTTTTTTTTTCAGCGGTCTCCCACTGCTGAGGTACGGTGATTTCTCGTTTATAATGCGCACCCATGTAATATGCACCTGCAAAGTTGACCTCAAAATTCTGGAAAACATTTCTACCCATGTGCAATGTATTTTTAAAATGCATGATTTTGCTTCGACCCATATGATTTTGATTTCCTCTTACTTTGAAATTCTACTTTTATTTAGTAAATGAGAAAACACAGTTGTGCTCTTATGTTTGATTACCCAGGCAGAATTTGTAAGATGGGTACAATTCTATAAAGAAAATATAAAGGGCCAGGCGAAACATTACATTTTATTTTAATGGGATTCAAATTAAACTGTCAAGCATTTCAGAAAAGCATTATCATAAAAAAACGTAACCATAAAGAAATTAATGATGGTTGTTGTTCAGTCATCAGTCGTATTTGAAAAAAATAAAATAAAAATAAACAAATATTTCACAAATTCTGCCAGAGTATGTAAACTTATGAGCACAACTGTACATATGCAGTCATACGTACCCCTGTCATATTGGAATGAAAGTGCAGACTACACCTTTTTTCATAAAACCTCGGCGCTATATTAGAATGAAACTGTACACCTCTCTCATAACATCTATGTTGCCAGGACTGTTTGAAAACTGATAACTGAAGAAAAATGTAACTGTAAAACAGTTTTACAGTTAGTGAAAAAAATATGTAATCATCTGACAGGTACATTAAAAATGTGGATTATTTCACAGGATTTCATTTTTGAGGCTGGTTGTTGATTTGAGCATACGCCTACTTTCCCACTAGCGGGTCAAGCAACCTTGTCAGGAGTTTAGAAGAGCAACAAGTGGGTAAATGGTGACAACATAAATGGACCAAAGACACCACAGCCACTGGCTGAATGGCCTTCCCCAAAGCAGCTTGTTTAAAAGTGAAGGAATGGACAGTGACTCTGGATCTTTATTGAAGGTAGTAAATGTAATTTCCATCACGATAAGTAGTGTAGAAAATGGATGGATGGACAGCATCAATAAAGTATGTACCCATCTCTCTCTCCATTTACAGTGGTGTGAAAAACAGGAAGGGGGCAAACACTTTTTCACAACACTATCTAAGGTATTGCCTTCTGGAACAGTTCGAAAACATCTTTTGCTCATACAACTACGCATTTCTTTTAAATGTCCTTAAATCCAGCCATTTGCTCTGGATTCAGGAGAGATTTCATAAAACATTCTGTAAATATATATAACAGGCAGGTTTATGATTTATTTTGATTTCATATTTACATATATTACTTATTTTCAAGGCAACATTTTTTATTTTGATGTTTGAGTTAAAAAGACGACAATTCCTGAGATTTAAATGTTCAAATTAAAGAGATAAAATAAAATGATTTCCATTCAATTATCAGTTGCGTTAGATTCTACTTTTGCAGAATCATCAACACGTATGAGTGAGGGGGTAGTCATGATATGACAAAATTGTTCAGGGGGTATACAAGACATAAAAGGTTGAGAACCACTGCTCTATGGTATGTGGCAGTTATTTAATGCAAAAAAAACAATTGCATCTCAAGAAACATCACCAAACAGACGACAAACATGATGGACTGAAGCAGTCCGCCATTCACTCCTAGAGTACATCCATACCCAAAGCACAGTCAGCTTCATATAATAGTATTCTTCCTATATTTATGTGCAGTGTTTTTAATCCAGTAAATTATTGCAATTGTACGTTGAGGAACATTGCCCTTAAACTGTTCGACTATTTTCTCACGCACTTGTTCACAAAGAGGTGAACCTCGCCCCATCTTTGCTTGTGAATGACTGAGCAATTCAGGGAAGCTCCTTTTATACCCAATCATGGCACCCACCTGTTCCCAATTAGCCTGTTTACCTGTGGGATGTTCCAAACAGGTGTTTGATGAGCATTCCTCAACTTTCTCAGTCTTTTTTGCCAGCTGTCCCAGCTTTTTGGGAAGGTGTTGCAGCCATAAAATTCTAAGTTAATGATTATTTGCTAAAAACAATAAATTTGATCAGTTTGAACATTAAATATCTTGTCTTTGTAGTGTATTCAATTAAATATAGGTCGAACATTATTTGCAAATCATTGTATTCTGTTTTTATTTATGTTAATACAACGTCCCAACTTCATTGGAATTGGGGTTTTAATTCCAACACCGTTTACCTGATTTGGATGGACAGTAAATACCCTCAAATTAAAGCTAAAAGTCTGCATTTAAACCACAGCTTGTTCGTTTCATTTCAAATCCAAAGCCAAAAAGGTGAGAATTGTGTCCATATCCCAATATTTATGGACCTGATTGGAAATATCAATGCTAGTAACACAGATGAAATTTTTAGTCAACTTTATACATGAGCCGAGCTCATTCACAGATGATTATCATCAGTAGACTCGGCAAGGCACCTATTTTACATTAGAAAAACCTCACGGTAAACCACCAAACAAACATAAAAAGTATGCATCCTGAAATAATGTTAATAATAATAATTAATAAGCTTAATAATATTATTATTAATAAAAAAATAATATAATAACTTGGATTTCTACAGAACTTAGTGTGAAATCTGGGCTTCTTTAGTTGAACACAAACCTGATATATTTGCATGGAGTCATGACTTATTCTGTTGGATGAATTGCTACAGGTGGATACACAGGTTTATTGTATCTTTTTGTCAACTAATAAACTTTTTCTCGTGCTGCTTAAAATTAATTGGTTCCACACATCACAAGTATCTGTTTTGACCTAGCTTTTGAATCCTATTCAAATAGGGGTCTACAAATCCTTTATACTGATGGTATACTCCATTTACAGACTTGACAAAAAATTCACTCTTCTTCATTCTCATTTATGCCGTTATTTTTAGATCCTGCATTTTGTGCAAAATCAATTTCCTCACTTTCCTAATCACACCCAGAGACCGTGAAGATTTCTTTCTCTTTCTCAAAAAAAAAAAATTAAATCCCTAACTTCACTTTTAGACAATTCGATTTTTAGCTCTGTGAGCTATCTGGAACCAGCACTTAAGGATTACAACCTCTGACAAACAATACAGCCATATACTTAATCTTGTACACACTTAATATGCACTAGGGACCATCTCCTACAGTGCAAGATCTTGCACAGGAGCTACTTCACCAATGTGAGATTATCCATCCATCCATTTTCTGTACCGCGGGCATGCTGGAGCCTATTCCAGCTATCTTCCAGCGGGGGCCAGCCAATCGCAGGGCACATATAAACAAACAACCATTTGCACTCACATTCACACCTACAGGCAATTTAGAATCTTCAATCAACCTACCACGCATGTTTTTGGGACGTGGGGTGAAACCGGAGTACCTCGAGAAAACCCATGCGGGCACGTGAAGAACATGCAAACTCCACACAGGCAGGGCCGGGATTTGAACCCCGGTCCTCAGAACTGTGAGACAGATGTGCTAACCAGTAGCTCACCGTACCGCCAATGTAAGATTAGCCAAAAAATAAATCCAAAAAGACCTGACTCTTGCAAACAATGTAAACTCTCATCGACTAATCACATGCACGTTTTGGGCACGCCATCTTTGATACGTTAGGGAAAGCCCCTTTATATTACAGTGAACTCTGACCCCCTTACTACTCTTTTTGGAATGCCCCCCGCCCGCATTACTTTGGTCCAACTTGTCACATTATTGCTTTCAACACTTTGCTTGCTATAGGAGGTTCATTCTCCTTAAATGGATTCATGATTTCCCAACTACACATTGACATACTCAGGAAATTGTATAATCCTTGAGACTCGAGAAAATCAGATTCTCCCTTCAGGGTGACTGACAGGGCTTTTGTAAAACTTGGCAGCCCTTACGTATTGAAGCTGAAAACCAATTAACTGCTAAGTTGTTGATTGTGTTTACTCATGTATTTATTTTCACTAATTAATTTATTTCATCCCTTTCTCTTGTGGTTTTATATTATTCTTTCACTCTGCTATATTATTTTTCAACTTGGCAATTCCTTCAGAAATTTGGTTATCTTGTCCTGTCTAATTTGTTTTGTACAGTAGATGTATGTGAATAAGCGAGTTGTTCGGGTAGGGAAGTTGTAATCGCCCTCTAAAGCACCTTTAATGGAGATATTATTTTCAACATGACAAAACATCAACACATCTGAGACGACCACTGTTGTCCCTGCCGTTTTCTGTACCCATTCCATAAATTAAATTAAATTGACAAAACATTTGAAATAGGACTGATTATCAGCAATAATCTCTATTTAGACGGATAAGCTTTTGAAGCTCAAAGAAGAAAAGGACGACTTTTACAGCAAATAACAGATTTTTATTCTTATAGTAGCAACATGATAAGATTTCCCAAAAATAACAGTCGGTCAAAATGCAGTCTGATTGGAATGGCAACTACTGAGTACATTCAATTCAATTTTAAACATTTGAAGATGCTCATTTGAACAAATTGGCAAAAACATGTTTCCCCATTTTATTTTATTTTTTTTTAAAGGAATGGTGTGTATTTTTTTTTCTCTAAAAAGAAAAATAATGAAGCTAAGCTAGTGAAATTTGGACATACTACATGAACCCATAAAGTAATATTAAAAATATAGGAAATTTGAAAATGTGAGAATTGGTTGCCATGGTAACAGGAATTTTGTAATACAATTATGTTATTTCCCTACTAAGGCTATTTCTCAGGAAGTACTGGATGGATTTGGCTGAAATATGCTATGCACCTTCTTATAAATCTATTGTATGGGACTATGACGTTTGGTACTACACAGTTAATTCTACCTGATACTGTAATTACCTGAAGTACCATAGCAACAATCAAACATGGTGGTGGTAGCCTGATTGTCTTGGTCTCCTTTCAGGACCTGGAAATCACTTGCTGTGATTGATGGAACCATGAATTCTACTCTTTAACAGAAAATCCTGAAGGAGAATGTACAGCCATCAGTTTGTGACCTAAGGCTGAAGCGCACTTGGGTTCTACAGTAGGATAACGATCCAAAACACACCAGCAAGTCAACTTCTAAAGGGCTTTAAAAAAACTAAATGAAGGTTTTGGAGCGGCCTAGTCAAAGTCCGGCCTTGAATCCGATTGAAATGCAGTGGCATGACCTTAAAAAGGCCGTTAATGCTCAAAAACCCTAACTTTTTGCTGAATTGAAACAATTCTGCAAGGACTCGTGGGCCAAAATATCGCTACAGAGATGTGAAAGACTCGTTGCCAGTTATAGATAACGCTTGATTTCAGTTTTTGCTGCTGAGAATGGCCCAACCAGTTTATTAGGTTTAGGGGGCCATTACTTTTCACACAGCGCCAGGTAACTTTGAATAGTTTTTTTTCTCCTTTATAAATACAATCATTTAAAAACAGCATTTTAAATTCAATTGGGTTATAGTTGTCTATTTACATTTGTTAGATGATATTAAACAAAGCGGGGAAACTATGCAAAAATATAAGAATTTGAGAAAGGGGCCAATACTTTGTCACGGCACAGTATATTTTCATAAAATTATAAAAAAGGACATTACAAATGGCCTCAAATTCTTATTTGCATTAAGGAAAGTATCATGCAAAATCTGTGAAAGTTTGAAGACCCCCATAACGTAAATCCGTGTTTCCCCCCCCCCCCCCCCCCTAATTTCATTCAATATGTTCAATATTCCATGCATTGGCCATTCGGCGGAATTGCCACTTCCTTGTTCATAAACCGAGTTCTACCTGGATAGTGTGCAATTGGCCATGAAACTATACCCACAACTCAAAAAAATACATCTTCCCCAAAGTGTAATGTGTTTTGTGTTATTTGGGCGGCGTGTCTTGTAATGGTGTCACAATACCAAAATTCTGACTTCGATACTATACCTGCATAAAGTACCTAGATAGCAGTAATGAAACGTTACCATGGCAACAATCTAAAACATCAGTAAAAGCAGTGGAATAAAAACTGACAAAACTTTACCTATTTTTATATTTATTTTATTCATTCAAAACATCGCGATAAACTTGAAAAATTATGTAATAATGGAATTAGCCTATTCTTAACATTGCATTTTTTAAATAATTAGATCAATGTACATGACGAATGTGAGTGTTTGTATGTATATAAAATTGGACATCTATATACAGTATATGTATATCGTCATGAAAAAAAAATAGTAGACCACCCTTGTTTCTTCAATTTCTTGTTCATTATAATACCTGGTACCACTAGACGTTTCACCTAAAGAATCCAAAAGGTGAATTGTATTACTAAATATCATTTTGGTTATTATCAAGAAAACCATGGAAAATGACGAACTAGATATCAGCTCTTATATTCAACTCTTATGAGTTATTTTCGTTGTTCTCATTACATTTGTCCAAAGTAGGGCTGGACAATTAATCGAATATTAATCGTGATCACGATTTTGCCTGCCACGATTAAATGAGGCATATTTTTTATATTTAAAATGTGGGCATTGCTGCATATGAAAAGTGCTTCATATGCCCGCAGCCAGCCACCAGGGGGCGAACATTTTTAAAGCTCAATTGTGCACTGGCTACGGCGCTGCAGGGCCAACTTGAAAATGAAAGTCTAAAATGGCATTGATGTCCAATGTAGTAACATATGAAGCTTTTAATTTGACGTTAGCCCTCTCTGCACATTGGCGGAGAGGCGGCAAGTCAAAGTAAGACACTATTAACAATCATTGTAGTGGCTGCTTTGACTTAAACTTTTCGGCTGGCCTGAATGCATTGAAAAAATGCCAGGAGTAAGTAAATAAGCAAATCACAACTGTCAAGTTCTTTTCAGATTGTGACCGTGCAGGACTGATCAACGGTCAAGCAGAACAACAGATACGTACCCATCTTTGACAATTCACTATATTGACGGGGATTTACAAATGAAAAGCCGGTGCTTCCAGCCTAATGTTATTGCGTTATGCATCAATTGTATTTTCTTCCATTAAGTTGCAATTCGTGATTGCACTTTGTAATAGCATATTTATTCAGGTAGACCTTGGTAAAGTTGATTTTTTTGAGTGCATTTATTATTTATTATTATCTATCATTTATTCTTATTGAAAGATTCATTTTGAACTGAAAACATACATATTGTTTGTTGGAAAGTAGTGCAATAAAAATAAAGATTTTTCTCTAACATGAGGAATAATCATGATTACAATATTGATCAAAATAATTTGTATTATTATTTTGGCCATAATCGTGCAGCCCTAAAACAAAGGTATCTTTAGTTGCACCTGGCATTAAAAATTAAAAAGAAACTGAAGAAACAACAAGGGGTTTTTATTCAAGCTTTTAGTGTGCAGTATTCTTGTATTTGACTGCATTTGATTTCTCTCATTGTAAACAATACATTGTGCGTCCAATCAGTGCAGTGCTGATTTTTCATTTTGTAAGGAGCCACGACACTCAAAAAGTGGACATTTTTGCTCCACTTGCATAATAAGTGGTGCAAAGTGGTTTTCCTTTTGTATTCGAGTGGATTTCTATTCTTCTTGAACTCCCCGATTTCTGGAGTGGTCTCCGACGACGAGTGTAGTCTGTTTCCAGGTTGGAGCACTCCAAGCTGGGCTTCTATGCGGCATTCACCTGAGCTAAGTCGTCTCAAGCTACAGATGCTATCGATCTCCTGCTGGTAACATGGCCTCTTGTGTGCATTGAATGCAGAGTTTCCCCAACAGCAGAGGATAACCCAGTGCATATAACAGTGACTTTGTTCACATAGCCTCGTGAGCTGCGGACTCAGAGGTTACGTCTCGGAGGTTACGCCCCGGTTGCTACGGTCAATGGGTGCCAACATATCTGCAGGAGGCAGGAGCTAGTTGGCGGTTTGAAGCCATTTCAGTCTTCTGGTTCCCATACAGTCACGCGCCCACACAGAAACCTCGTACCTCACGCCACACTTAACGGCATCATTGGCTGACTGTCGGCTTTTTGTGTATTGGCCTTTAAGACACCAGATGAGCACTGTCGTGTATTTTTTTTTTTTTTTTTAAACTACTGGTAAAAATAAATAAATAAATAAATAGAATTTTGCCATGCTATTTTTCATGTCAACATACCGCAGTACAGTACTGGTATCAGTACTTGGTGCAACACTAGTGTCTTGCATCTGGCACCATGCACGTTATGTTGCGAGGCAGCAGAAACCGAGCTCATTGCAAGGCAGACAGCAGTTAGAGAAGCCGCCAGAGCAGCATTACAGGCGGCCGTCAGCCTCACAGTTTTGTGCCACACGTCGCAGGGGCTCCTCTCACAATTGCCACTTCCTTGTTGATAAATAACTTCACCCTATTCTACCAGTATAGCATGCAATTGGCCATGAAACTATGCCCACAACTCAGAAAAATACAACCTCCCTGAAGTGTAATATGTTTTGTGTCATTTTGTCTGGCACGTTGTGTTGTGAGGCTGCTGCACGGGACATCAGTGCACGTCTTTGATTGACAGGGGGAGGCGGGATTTTCAGAGCTCTCAGCGACACGTCCACAGCGTCTGGAAGCTGAAAGAATGTCTCAATTCTTGAGCATTTTGAAGCTTGATTTCACATACTTTGCCATTTTTTTATGCATTCATTGTCTGTGTTGTTAACAAGACTGCTGTGATGTGTCAATTTTACAAAACTTTTTTTGTCTGTTTTGTCTTTAAAGCTGTTGTCTTAAATAGAATAGTAGTTGTGATAGAAGAGGCCACAAACTTCCGGTTCTAAGGATTAAACTCGGATTGTTCAAGTCAATGCAATGCAATATGACTGCATTCTTCAAAAGATTACTCAAGATACACCAAAAATTCCACTTAATGGCACGAGTAGTATTATTCAAGGAAATGCATCCATGTTAATAGATGTTCAATGTGGACCTATAGCACCATGCATAGCTATTAGCTAACGTTACTTCATTACCACCAAGCTTTGGTAAAACTACAAGACTACACAATCTTTGACATTTTACTAACAATCACAAGCAAATCAAACTATGTACATCAGCACAACATTATCATGTTTTTTTTCCTTGGCGCTTGGGTTGGCCACTTAATTAGGGACAGCTTGGGTTGGCCACTTAATTAGGGACAGCGAGGAGGTTATTTTCCGTATTTAAAAGAGGATTGCGTGTTTTCTAGTGGAAGAAGCAAACAAACATTACTAAGTAGGCCCGGGCGATATAGAGTTTTTCGATTAATTTGAGTTTTTTTTACTCTGAACCATTTTAAAAAATATACCGTATTTTCCTGCACTATAAGGCGCACTAAAAGCCTTTAATTTTCTCAAAAATCGACGGTGCGCCTTTAAACCCGGTGCGCCTTATGTGTGCACTGAGTTCCAAAATGTTGTGCGAGTTTGGTAAGGCGGCACGGTGACCGACTGGTTAGAGCGTCAGCCTCACAGTTCTGAGGACCCGGGTTCAATCCCTGGCCCCGCCTGTGTGGAGTTTGCATGTTCTCCCCGTGCCTGCGTGGGTTTTCTCCGGGCACTCCGGTTTCCTCCCACATCCCAAAAACATGTATGAATTGGAGACTCTAAATTGCCCGAAGGCATGACTGTGTGTGCGAATGGTTGTTTGTTCCTATGTGCCCTGCGATTGGCTGGCAACCAGTTCAGGGTGTACCCCGCCTCCTGCCCGATGACAGCTGGGATAGGGTCCAGCACGCCCGCGACCCTAGTAAGGAGAAGTGGCTCAGAAAATGGATGGATGGAGTTTGGTTAGCGCTCCGCTTCATTAACTGTCGGACCATTTCCCGCCGACATAATACGCACACTACGTACACTGGCAGTGATAAACCAATTAGAAAACATTACGTAAAGCTATGTACAGTACGTACGCTTACCTCCGCCACGCCTCCGGTAGGTATACTGTACTAGCTAAACAACATTTGTTTGGCTAAGGACCCCCGAAAATGGCATCAGTGAAGAGACATGCTTATGAGGCACAATTCAAACTACAGGCTATCAGTTACGCGGTTGTAAATGCGAATAGAGCAGCCGTGAGAGAATTCAAAATCGAGCACAAGAACAGCCGGGAGAAGCGTCTCTACAGTCACCATTCGACTGAAGGCAATAACGATAGCACAAGACATGAAGGTCGAACACTTTCAAGGAGGTTCGTCTTGGTGCTTTCATTTTATGAAAAGGCGCCAAGGACTACCGTGGCGCAGCAACTGCCAGCGAACTCCAACCGCTGGACATTGGTGTAAACGGGGCGTTCAAAGTGAAGTTGCGAACGCCGTGGGAGCGATGGATGAGAGACGGCAAACACACCTATACAAAGACTGGGAGCCAGCGCCGGGCGAGTTACTTCACGATATGTGAATGGATTGTGGATGCCTGGAACCCGGCATGTTTGATGGCGAAATTGCCCAGCTGTTCATTCAGATACAGAAGATGAGGACTTCGATTGATTTGTGACAAAAGATTCATCAAAAAAATAATGCGAGTATATTTTTAAATGCGTAGTAGAATGAAGTTCAACCAAACTCACTCTTTTGCTTCCGTTACCTTGTTTTAACGGTGCGGAAAATACGGTAGTTGTTTTTTTTCTTCTTGCTGCTGTGCACATTTCGCTCCCATGAGCTTCCTTAGTTTCCACCTTGTTTCCAATCAAAGAGATACACACACTAGTGCAACAACATAGCTGCCAACAAAGACAGCGAAAGGTTTTTTTCAAAAGAAAGGAATTGTATCATCAGTGGTTTCGGTTTGCAGCGACCAACGTAGAACAAGTAACTGGGCACTGCAAAGTCTGTCGAAAGCCCACTGCAACAAAAGACAGCGGCATAATGAACTTATTCCATTAAAACAGAGACATCCATCCAAGTGGGAGAAATGCCAATCTTTACGAGGGGGACAAGACCGCTACAACCAACAAACTCCTGCTAAAAAAAACAGCTTACTGTGGAGTCATTTATCCAAGGCACCATGTATGATAAGAATATGGGCACGATGGAGAGCGATCACTGAAGCGGCCCCTTTGCACATCGCTAAAGATATGGGCCACATATACAGTAGAAAGACTGGGCTTATCCACTTGCTAAAAAATAGAGACCCCAGGTATGTACTAGTAAAAACATATTCGTGCCTATCTGCGTATTATTTTGCACTTTAGTTTAACGCCCCAAGATGCCACCTAAGCGCCTGGCTCCTTCTAAGTGGAAGAGTAGCTAGCGTTACCCTCCAGCTAAAGTATGTGCTACCTAGCCGCAAGTATTTTGCTGAAGTTCCATTACCCTGTTTGTACAGTTCTTGTGAAGAAGAAAAAAATCAGCAGAGAGCTGCATTGACAGACATGTCGTCCAGTCTAACCATTGATCCAAACATGAGTTTCAATGTAGAAAACGTTATAGACTGAGTACATACCTCATGTCTTGCACCTTAACCAAAGTGTCATGTGTTTAGTTCATATCCACGTTTACACGTGGCATTGTTAATCTTTTAAAACAAACCTGAACAAAAGTTTTAAATTTACACATTATCAATTTCAGTGTTCGAGTTGATTTATTATTTATTTTCATACAGTGTGCTCTGCTACATTTATTTTTCCAGAAGTATTTTATTCAAGACATTAGTTTTGCACTTTAACTCATGGCAGATACTAGGGGTTACTTTAATTTTTTCTTAAAATAAAGTAAAACTTGTTTTTAGTTTTCTCTGTCATTTGTACTTGTTTTCTTC
This sequence comes from Phyllopteryx taeniolatus, assembly GCF_024500385.1. Classification (NCBI taxonomy): domain Eukaryota; kingdom Metazoa; phylum Chordata; class Actinopteri; order Syngnathiformes; family Syngnathidae; genus Phyllopteryx; species Phyllopteryx taeniolatus. Next base: position 46,322,091 of record NC_084502.1, on the reverse strand, counting down.
GGGGAAAAGTAAAATCGGGAAGGAAAGAATTATTATATTTTTTTTAAATAAATAAATAACTCTTAAATCAATTTTGGGGTGAAAAAAATTTTTGATTTTATTTTTAGGCTATATTACCCAGCCTTGTTACAGAGGTACAGAAACTAAATGGATCACTCCGTTAATTTAAGAGAACCCATGTTTTGTTTTATTTAACTTGCCCCGAGGACATAGCAAATGAATAGAGCCTAGAGATATGTGCTGCAAGTCGCATCTGCTTGCAAAATCACTCACATCTTCGTTCAATTACAGGCATGAAAACTCAATGATGCACGACATTTTGGATATTAACCGTTGCTATGAGTCTGGACGAATATACTAAATAGGGCTTGGCATTGTTTAGAACCTCACGATTCAATTTTGATTCTTTAGGTTGCAATTCGATTCGATATAGATTCTTTAGGTCACAATTCGATTCAATATTGATTCTTTACGTTGCCGTTTGATTCAAGAATACATTTTGACAATTTTGAAGTATTTCTTTTTGATGCCATGTAAAAATATGTTGTATGTCACGTCCCAGTCTTTGAGCAATAAAACATCAACAAATAAAAATGTGCATGTAACTAACTTATGCATATAGAGTACAAAAGCAAAAAACATGACTGTTGTGAATAAACACTGAAAGGTCAAGTACATTTATACTTAAATAGTGTGTATTTCCCCTTGGAAACTGTAATACAAAATTTTTAAAATTGCACAATAATAACTTGTAACGTGAGTATAAAAGCGGTTGAAATGGTAAACTATATTAAATGTTGATTGTTTTCATCAACTACGGTAAAAATTTTAAATTGATTTAACATTATTTGCCCATTATTTGATAATCTCAAGAAGGATCTTAAGGACTTTTTTTTAGAATTTTCTCAAAGTCAAACAGTTTAGTTGAAGATATTCTAAATCTTTGGTGGAAAATATTAGTAGGCTAAATTTAGCTGTCAGATAAATATAACAGATTTCAAAAGCAGGACAAAGTGGTCCCCAACCCCCGATCCGCGAACCAGTACCGGTCCGTAAGGCATTTGTTACCGGGCCGCATAGAAGGAATGATCAATTTATATAATTTCCGCTGTATTGCGTTTTTGCATGTCAAATGTGTTGTATTTTGAAAAATTATCTGATCTTCTCCGCTGCAACAGCTGCGTGTCACAACTGACACGTCAAGACTGCACAGAACGCTGCAGCAGTTCCGTTTCCGCTCCCAGCCGACTCGTTCATTGCGGCGGCCAAGCTCAAAGATCGAATCATTTCATAAACTGATTAACTGATCATTACGTTCACTGACAAGATTTGTTCTTGTCCTTCCCTCAGGTAGGCGCTACCGATCAATGCAAACTAGAACTAGCAGACATTCCAACAGCTTCTTCCCTCTTGCAATCAACTTCCTAAACACCTAACCTACAATTCCATTGCAACATGATGGCCATTTTTTTGTCTTGAGTTTGTTGTCACATTTCTGTTGGGCCAATTATACATTACTCGTGCACTCACTGTAGTAGTCTCGCCATGCTGCACTATTTGCATATCTGTTGTTGACCAATACTGGCCATTCATGCCAGAGCAGCATCTGCTCCATTTGCACACTGACTGAGGAGTATCTGCAACATTTGCACAATCAACATTGTCCCAGATTATCACACTACTCGCTTGAAGTCTCGGCGCCCTTTGCACAATGGTCATTGCACCAGACTATTGCAATATTAGTCATTCGAACTGCTCTAAGTGCTAGAGGACTCTGCATCTTTTTGCACAATTGTCAAAAAAAAAACAATGTACCCGATAACTAGCAACCCTTTATTGCTCAGTGACTGTTTTTTTGTCCATGTCTTTATGTCTCAAAAGTGTTATCTGTCAATTGACTGTCTGTTGTCGTACTAGAGCGTAGACAAATTCCTTGTGTTTTTTGGACATACTTGGGAAATAAAGATGATTCTGATTTTGATTGAATGAAACGTTCACGAATGAAACAACACTAGACTGTACGTCGGTCACGTGATACGTTAATAAAAACAATTCCACAAACTAGCAAAAATGCGTAAAAAACAAACATCTTAAGAGAGCTTCTTTTCAAAAGGAAAAAGGCCACCTGAGGAGCCAGAAGAAGAGCCTATAACCTCAAAGAAAAAGAAAGCTTCTTTTATCCGTTATGCTGAGTTGTATTTTTCATGCATTTAACATTCGTTTTTAAGCCGGTCGTGTTAATTTATTTTTGCTGTATATATATGCCACACCTTGACAGCTGGGTCGAAAAAAAAAAGCCTACTCTAAACCGGTCCGTGCTGCAAAAAAGGTTGGGGACCACTGGTCTAAATTACTTAAGGGGGTGGGGGCCGTGACTATGTTGGTATTACCGGCTCGTGCATTGATGAAGAAGGCCGTTAGCTAGCTGCAAGAACAAATGTGAATTGCAGGACACATTGACCATCAACACTTCAAAAGTATGTCACGGTAATAAATATGCGTGATTCAATTCAGCGCCAATCGGCATCGGGTCTTGTCTTCCCAGAAGCGCCGCTCCCCACAACTGCGAAAGCCCGTGAGCCTGACTGCTTATGGCCAGCAGCGGCTGGACGGCGGGTTCAAGCATTTTACGAAACGGGGGGGGGACTAAACCACTAACACACATGGCAGAATGAGCGCGCTCACTTTAACTTTTATCAGGAAGGGCTTTCGATGCCAGTGATTTTGATTCTCCAGCGTGGCGATTGCTCTTTTTAAACCGCTGGAAACAACATTCTTTTTGGCCAAATAGTGTGTGTGTGTGTGTGCGCGTGTGTGTGTATATAAATGTTTTTTTTATATCAACTCTGACTCTAATATCAGTGCCTCACCACCCATAAATCCCACAAGTCACTGCTCTAAAGGGAGTGAAAACTGTTAGCAATAGGAACTTAGGGAGCATAAACTATCGCTGTTGAAAAATATATGAAAACATATACACATAACTATACACACCCGCATCTACGCAAACATCCATCCATCCATTTTCGGAGCCGCTTATCCCCACAGGGGTCGCGGGAGTGCTGGAGCCCATCCCAGCTATCATCGGGCAGGAGGCGGGGTACACCCTGAACTGGTCGCCAGCCAATCTCAGGGCACACATAAACAAACAACCATTCGCAATCACATTCGCACCTTGGGATGTGGGAGGAAATCGGAGTGCCCGGAGAAAACCCACGCAGGCACGGGGAGAACATGCAAACTCCACACAGGTGGGGCCAGGGATTGAACCCCAGTCCTCAGAACTGTGAGGCAGACGCTCTAACCAGTCGACAAAACATTAAAAAACACCTGCTGTATATTTAAACAACAGCTACATTACAGGTGTATGTAGAATTAAATAAGGAGAATGTAACATTGGATTTAAAAAAATGTATGGGTTGCATTAGACGGGGGCATCCGTCATAAAATTTGTGCCCAAAAAAATAAAATAAAATAAAAATAAATTATTTATGGGACAAGCCGAAAGTCACAACAATGGCGAAAAGTCACCCCTGGGCAACTGAATGCTATGGCACATTTACTATTTGCATTATTTATGTCAGTGATTCCCAACCAGTGTGCCGTGAGAAATTATAAAATTTGACTTAATTGCTAAAAAAAATATTGATTTACAATAAATAATGTATCTTTGTTCATTTATTTATGCCAGTGAGGTATAGTGACAGACAGAACAAATGAATGGTCTTCTATTAGATGGCAGAAAGTACATACAGTAATTAATGAATCCGCTTTTTGTGACATTTTTGTTTGTTGGTGTGCCGTGAGATTTTTCAATTGTAAAATATGTGCCTTGGCTCCATAAAGGTTGGAAATCACTGATTTATGTATTACGCATCTACCTCTATATTTTCACTGCGCAGTGTTGACACTTTTAGAGTTACAATATCTACTTGGAATCTGGGAGTCTTTGCATGTGGATCGTTTCATGCATTCTCTGAATATATAAACACATCAGGGACATTGGGCACTTGAAATTCGTGGGGGATAGGGTCTGAGCCTTGCAGTTAAAAGCAAAAAAAGACATGAGTAATTGATGCCTCCTGGCCCCCCCTAAAAATGTTGGAAACTTTCCATGGGAATTACAAGGAATTTATCGCAATCAAAAGGGGGGAATCTTTTTTTTTTTTTACAAAATTGAAGTTGGCCCTTTATAGAACACACTAACATTGTTGGGGAAAACATTTTTTCTCATAATCCTAACTGGAACAACCAGATTTTTTTCAAGCACAGTTGAGAAACTTGAGGGAAGAAGCTCTTTGTTTGCATGAATTAGGGTTTCGAATCTCTGGCATGAGGCCAATTCGATACGCATCTAGATACACCGGTTACGATTCGATTTAAAAATGATATCTTTAAGGGCGGAACGATACAATTCGATTTTGTGCGGAAACAACAATTTGTTGATGTAGACATTCATCATAAAGAACCTTGGCAACCCAATTCTACAAAATGACAATTGTCTAAATCTATTTTCAAACATGTAAAAGACCACTTGTGGTATTTAGGGTGTTAAAGGAAGAGCACAAAAAGATGCTTGTAGGTGAGTTTTTCAGCAAATAGCAGGTGATAGGTTCCACAGATGGGGAAAAAAACATATAGGGGCATTAATAAACCATGACCCACGAATAGGCAGTGGATCAGTGTAAAGGCACTAAATGTGAATTGACCTAACCTGCAGCATAAATCTGAATGATGTGTGCCATCAGAAATTTGCTGGTGACAAACAGGAGCTGATGAATCACAATGTCTCAGACATGAGCAGTGCCTGCTCCATCACAGACCCTGGCTTTAACCCGTCAACCACAATAAAGACGTGTTTTGCACAAACTAGTGCATCCATCACTCAGCACATTGACTGTATTCAATCTCAAGTCCAGTGGCTGCTGGAGGCCTATGTGCTGTTCCCGTGCAGCAACTTGAGCAGTTAGCCCCTCCTGGTATCCTACACCACCTAGCGAGGAGATTTGTGGATAGCTCCTTAAAAGTGAGAGTAGATCATCACACGTTTGTACACATTAAGCACTATTCAATGACCAGGCGCACGAAATTGCTTCTATGCTTTGTTTGCTCAGGAGTGTGTAGGGTGTGGGTGGATTGTGCATTTTTAAAATAAAGCTTTGCTATTGAGAGGCAACGTAACTCAAAGGGACCGTTAAAAGCGACGTAAACTCCCAAGTATAACAAATCCGAAAACACAACAAAAGCCAGCGAACACACGCATTCAGCGCACCAAAACCGAAGCGATCCTACACATTAAGAGTTTCATCACCAGTCGGCCATGTCCCCGCCATCTTGGACAGCCATTATTAAACGTTATGTGAAACGTTTGTAAACGCCAAACCCGGCCGCAATGAATTACACCGTGCGCATTTAGGCAGTACCATAAGTTTAACATTTACACTTCCGTCACAGCATTCAGATGAAAAAAGGGGAAAAAAACGTATTTTGTGCACCTATATCTGGAGTCAGCTCGTATTGTTTTTGTGCACGGACATCGATGCAAGCAGACGAGGATGAGTACACACTGTTGTTTTTGCCTTTCGATTTGACACGGCGCCACCCAATAAAGACATTCAACTTCTTCACGTTGTAAGGCACAATGACTACAGGTGCGTGCCGGACAAAACCGTGACGACGTTGTGTTGTGGTCACAGCAGGTCCACTTTGACACGCTGAGCGCCACGGCCGATATTATTTTGCATCATAGCACTCCGTAGTACAAAACACAACCACGAATGAACAATTTCATGCCAGCAAGACCTCGTTAGATCCACGCTAGAGTAGTTTTAAGCAAGCAAGCCGGACCAGAACGGACGCAGGTGCAGGGTCGCTAACTATCAAGCTAGCATGCTAACTGGCCTCGGTCTACCGTGCAAGAGGGCCGCTTGCAAGCATGCTAGCTAACCGCTTTGGGGGCCGATTCTCTGCTGTGCATTTTACTCGACTGGTCGAGCAGTGTGAGCCCCGCGGACCAGATGCAATTCACAACCTTTGCTTGTGTACTGCATCGACTTTCGATATGCTACCTTCATCAACAGGGCCTTCGTTCTGGCGCCATCTTCATGAAGCTTCTGAAATCCAAATAGTGAGCTGCAAAAAGACAACATAGGGGGCTCGGTGTTAGTTGCGAAGCGCCTCGGTTGAAACCTCGACATGCAGGGAAAGAAAAGCATTCGAGTTGACGCTACACGTGAGGACGGTGGCTCACTATTCCCACCTGTCAATCCCGGCCAAAGTGTCCCTCTCCTGGGCTGTCAGTGTCGGAAAGTCCTCCTCTGTTTCACTCGCTTTTCCCGCCGCCATTTTCTTTTCCTCATCACCACCATCAGAAGCTGAGCCGAGACTCCGAGCAGCAGCGCAGGCAGCAACGGCGACAGACACACTGCACGATTGCATGGAAAATCGCAACGCTGAGGCGATCGGCTTGCTCCACCGAATCAAACAGAGGGAACCGAAGAAAAGCAAACGATCAAAAACTTTTTCCCAGCCTAAAAAGATGCGATTCGATGTAGTCAATCCTTTCCGGGGGACAGCAGCGCTCCGCGAGCTGATCTTCAAACGTCACATTTTTCGTCCCAAAGCGAGATCATACCGTGGCTCAATTTCGACTACTTGAACACATAATCCAAAGTGTAAGTATGCCTCAATTAAACGCGTTTCGGCCGAGAAGATAAAAGTTGTTTTAATTGTGTCACCGAAGCGAACCCACGCGCCGTTCTAGGCACGCCCTCACCTTCTGTTTTAGCCAATCAATGCGCGTGTATCCCACCATATGACTTCTGGTCTTCAATAATATACATCATCATCCTATGTAGTATGATAAACTGGAAACGTAACCATAAAGTAAAACAACCGAATCCGAGAACGTTACCGATCACACCTCTGTGTTACCACGTTAAAACCACCTTTTTAATAAGAGGCATCTCTAGTTGTAAATATGAACACAAATGTTTGTCAGTAAGACATCATCTTTGACTCTATCCACGCCTTTCACACAATGCAACTCATGTTTGGACTTTATAATATGAGGCAATATGCCCGGAATGCCCTCCCGACAAAGAGTACACGTTCCGATATTTTAATGATAAAGTTGCCGAGCTTACGTGGCACAGCATCATCGCGTGGGTGTGGCTTAGATTGTCAACATCCTGTGAAATTCTCCAGCCCCTCCAAAATGGCGAGCGTGGACATCAGAGAAGGTTCGGAAGGATTTGGATTTGAATTACCAAGGGGGTTGTTTTAAATAGAATGTCATTTTAAATATGCATACACAAAACTGCGACCTACTCCAAAATTGTCATTCAGATATTTGCGGTAGCCATTTGGCGATGGCTTGCTAATACTGGCGCCCCATTATTATGATGGGCTGTATTTCACAATGGGCTAAAATCTCCCTTTCGACTAGCCAAACGCATTTGAACAGCTGTTTGCGGGGTCAGAAAAAAAAATTCATACTTGTCGGTTAACAGCGGAGTCTTTCACTGCTACTGGACATTCCGTAAGAAGCAGTGTGACAAAGAATCCAGGTCAACATGCCTTTGAATTTGTGTCTGTGAATGTGATCGTTTTTGAATTCCTCTCAACAGGCCGGGAAGAGCCAGAGAGTGAAGAGGAGGTGTACGAGGTGGTGGATCTGACAGAATATGCTCGGCGGCATCAGTGGTGGAGCCGGGTATTTGGTAACAACTCGGGCCCAATAGCCGAGAAGTACTCCGTGGCAACCCAGCTCATGATGGGAGGGCTCACTGGATGGTAAACGTATTGAAATAGTACTGTGGTATTTGAACTCTTGAGAGTGAGCCTTTTAATTGGCGGTTGTGACATCAGCAAGAGATGAACGAATATAAGAACATTTCAAACCAAAGAGAAAAGGGACATTTAAGCTTCAATGTTGGCTCGGGTGGGAGAGTCTCTGTGCAGAGTGCTTGTGTGTGAGTTGTGGCCGATAGCAGCTCTTGTATGAATGCCCATTATTTTCCCGCTCGTGAGAATAAAGCGACTAAAATGCCTAAGCGACTGTGTCATCCCAAGGGTATTACAGTTCCTTTGTTCTTTCATATTTTGCTCATGTCACAACTGCCAATCAACAGGCCCATGAGTTCAGAATAAGAATCAGAACCTATAAGAGTCCAAATTGCCGCTCATCATTTGTCTGTCGCCCACTCAATGTCTGCAGGTGTGCCGGTTATGTCTTCCAGAGAGTTGGGAAGGTAGCGGCCACTGCTGTTGGTGGAGGGTTCCTCCTTTTACAGGCAAGACACACAGCTTGTAGGTGGCCTCACTAATATTTCTACGGACATTCAATAATATCCAGTGTCATTGAAAGTGCTAGATTCACACCACAGTTCTCAGCTGGTCTCCTCTACTTAGCAGCATGTATGAGTTGTCTATAGAAGTGTCGGGGTGTTTTTTATTTATATGAAAACATGGTGGCACACCAACCACTTTATGTATGATACCAAAAAGGACAAGTGTATACGGTACTCTCATATGATATGTGTTTATTTCATTATTTTTTCACTATTTTTTTATTTCATTTCATTTCAAGACTTAGTCAATTTAAGTACACTAATAATTAAGAGTAAAGTTTGACAATTTTGCAATATTTATTTTTGATGCCATATAAACACAATGTCATATGTCACGTCACATTTTATAAAGTGCGTGTAAACTTAAATAATGTTTATTTACTCTTGTTAATTATAAAGTTTAAACAAACACTTACTTTGTCAAGGCGCCGGCAACACCAATGCGTCGGCGCGTGTGCCAAGTTCATAAGACGAAACCCCGTGCCGGTGCGTGTATCAATTTAAAAAAGGCACGTGACCGATGCAGCTGTTGTATCGCTCGTACCTGTCACTGCACTCTGTTTATAATGAAGCGCATCTGTCAACGGAATGCATCTCTACCAAAATAATCACGGCTCTTTTGAAGCACAATTCTTCCCTTCATGCCAATGTGATACAGAGCCCAAAAGAAAATGACAGTTTTCCCCCATGTGGGACCATTTTGGTTTTATATCCCCCCAATAGTATTGGCAAAGAAGGTATGTTTTCATTTCCTTGTTTCATCGTGTTCGTCTCAGTTTCCGTTTGATCCATCAGAATTAACATTTATTTCGAAGTACCTATAGTTTAAATGATTTATTTTATTTTCTGAAGGTTAAATGTCGCATTTGGTCAAATGAACTTCCTAAGTACAGTAAATAAACGCACCTCCTCGCGCAGAAAATAAGTCACAAATACACTTAGAATAAACACAGGTGTACAGATATTTTACAACTTCCTCGTGGTCGCTTTATTAATATAATAATTATTTTATTTTTTTTTAACATAAAGCTTCCTGGAAGTTTGCGTTGAACCAGGTAGTGCTGGATTGTATTATGAGCCATCATGTTTTGAAAGGTTTGTGTAGAAAATGTTTAAATAAGTACTTGAAAAATTAATTAATTTAATATTTAATGTAAATATATATAAACTTCTTTCAGCAGTCTCTACAGTTGTTAGGCACACAAGCCCCATCAGTGCCTTGTGAGAGAGAGTGTCCTCCGAAGCTGGAGAAATTGCCTGAATGCGAAAACACTGAAAAAAAATTTTTTTTTTAAATATGAAAAATATTATTTTTTTAGGCAAGCACGGTGGGCGACTGGTTAGCACATCTGCCTCACAGTTCGTCGCTTGTGTGGTGGTTGCATGTTCTCCCAGTGCCTGGGTGGGTTTTCTCCGGGCACTCTGGTTTCCTCCCACATCCCCGCAACATGCGTGGTAGGTTAATTGAAGACTGTAAATTGCCCGTAGGTGTGAATGTGAGTGCGAATGGTTGTTTGTTTATATGTGTCCTGCGATTGGCAACCAGTTCAGGGTGTACCCCGCCTCTCGCCCAAAGATACTTGGGAACGCGACCCTAGTGAGGAGAAGCGGTACAGAAAATGGATGGATGGATGGATTATTTTATAAAAACTTTCTGCCTCAAACACAACTACATAGGCAACACTTTCACAATGACAACACTTTCACTCTGATTTTCACTGTATGACACGTTCACAATTTTTGTTGACTGTATATTTTAAAGATACCAAAGATATTTTAAACTTAGATTAAGACAATATAACATTCAATAACCTGAATAATATTGCATAGGTTGCCTGCAATGATTTAAGATCCAGCAGGTGTTTATAATCAGCAACACAGGAACACAGTACCGACACAGTTTGCCCAATGTGCCACAACGCTTCATCTACCAATCACTACACTTACTTCATAACTTATAATAAATTAAACATTTCAATGAAGAAATACAATCACTTATTTTAATAAGTAAATGCATAAATAAAAACAATAATATAATCCATCCATTTTCAACACCGTCTATCCTGGTTAGGGTCGTGGGGCGCCGGAGCCTATCACAGATGACTTCGGGCGAAAGGTGGACTACACCCTGAACTGGTCGCCAGTCAGTCGCAGGGCACATATATACACGGGACAAGCATTTGCACCGTCACTGAGTGGGAACTGAACCCACGCTGCCCGCACCAAAGTCAGGCGAGTGCATCGTTACACCATCAGTGACCAATAATAGAAATGTAAATAAAATCATACACAGGGCTCTACACAAACTCTTACATTGGTAGCACGGGACCATGCATGATGTAGTCTTGGCATACTGTAGCTTTGTATGAAATAAAAAATGAGAGTGACTCAAGTTATATCTACAAAATATTTTACTGTGAATATGAAGTTTGTCTGCTACAATCAGTGACTAAACAGGTCATTTATTTTATCTCATGTTAAAAGACATAATGGAAACATGGTCAAATAAAAGCAAAGCATAACAACAATTTCATAAATGCTGTACTTAAAATGACTAACAGCAGCATAACTTTAATATCAGCACACATGAGAGGTTGGAATAAGGAAAGAAAACAAGGCGTGGGATTGTATTTAAATTGAATAGTAGACACTCCAAAGTTAGATCAGAATTTCCCTGGCTACTTATGATTATGATTTTTCAATTCAATTCAATTTAAAAATTTGGTTACTACTTGGCGGCACGGTGAGCGGCTGGTTGGAGCGTCTGTCTCTCAGTTCTGAGGACAGGGTTCCATCCCCAGCCCCGCCTGTGTGGAGTTTGCATCTTCTCTGCCTGCGTGGGTTTTCTCCGGGCACTCCGGTTTCCTCCCACATCCCAAAAACATGCATGGTAGGTTAATTGACAACTCTAAATTGCCCGTAGGTGTGAATGGTTGTTTGTTTGTATGTGCCCTGCGATTGGCTGGCAACCAGTTCAGGGTGTACCCCGCCTCCTGCCCGATGATATCTGGGATAGGCTCCAGCACGCCCGCGACCCTAGTGAGGAGAAGCTGCTCAGAAAATGGATGGATAGTTACTACTTTCTATTTCATATTAAAGAATTGTCAGTAGCTCAGTCCACAAGGACTTGGTTTTGAACTGGAAGGACTGCAGATTAAATCCCACTGTACACTGGTGTTGGAGACGTGCAAATCTGTTTCCTCACCACTGTTGATGTGTCCTTGAGCATCGCACCAAATTGCTCAGTGGCCCAATACCTTGAAACTGCCAACTCACTCTGCCATCTTCCTTGCCCACGACTGAATTTGTTGTCGAGTGAACATTTAATATATATAAAAATAAAAATTAAAAAACAGCTTGTTGGGGAGGGGCACAAGCCCGCCCCTAATGCAAAGTCACCACTTGAATTATGTGTTACATTATACAGCTGGAAAAAGTGGAATGGTTTCTAAAGTTTGTGCACATTACTTACACAGATTGCCAATCATAGTGGATACGTGCAGGTGGACTGGAAGAAGGTGGAGAAGGATGTAAACAAAGCAAAGAAACACCTAAAGCAGAAAGCAAACAAAGCAGCCCCTGAGCTAAACACATGCATTGAGGAGGTAAAGGTATCTGGAGAAAAGCTTTATTCTAATGCTTGTCCCTGTTATAACATTTCTAGTCTTATTTTTCTTTAGATTAGAATACAGTAGTTTAGATACAGTCCCACTTGAATGTGATTCAATGCACCACACTCTCCCTTGTTTAAATGCCCTGTTTTTGTTATTGGAAAACAAGAGCAAGATAGCTTAGTCAGTTTTTCCAACTTTTGTGTGTGAAGAGTTTTAATTGAAAATAAAACCAGTCTTTTTTGGGGGGGGCGGGGGGGAAAGAGAGGGGCTTAAAAAAATGTAAGCCTCCGATCCAACTTTCACAGGCGGAATCTCGACTCAGTGCTGAACATAAGATTAATAAAGGTAGATGAGCTTTTTTGCATTGGTAGTGAAGATGTGAGTTGTAGTGGTCATACCACAAAATGCATGTTCCTTAAAAATGTTGCAACAGAGAAAAATCAATCAAACACACATTTTGTTTTATGTTTAGCATTCTGTTAATTGTTCAGTTTTCTATGATTTCTATTGGCACTGTGCTGATTTGTCTGTCATTCTTCCCATCATACAGGCCACAGATTTTGTAAAGAGAAACATCGTCTTGTCCAGTGGCTTTGTTGGAGGATTTTTCCTGGGTTTGGCCTCCTAAAAGACGCTGCCCTCACTATGCTTTCAAACACTGAATGGACTACTTTCGTCTCCATTATTTACATTTCTGCCACCTTGTGAATTGATCAGGTGGGTCATTTTGACCATTGGATCGTGATCTGTGGTGCAAGTTATATAGCGGCTGAAATAAGTATTTAACGTCACCATTTTTCCTCACTAAATTTACTTACGAAGGTGCTATCGACCTGAAAATTTCACCAGATGTTGGGAACAACCCAAGTAATCCATACATACAAAGAAAGTAGAGCAAATATGATCAGAAATTAAATTAAGTGTAAAAATGTGAAATGACGAAGGGAAAAAGTATTGAACACATGACAAAAGGGAGGTGCTAAAAGGCATGGAAAGGCAAGACAACACCTAAAATCTATCAATCAAACAGCAAGCCAGCCCCTTGTCAGTACAAATGACGATCATCTGGTTCAGTCCTAATTGATGGCCTACAAAAAGGTCTCATTGCCAAGGTGTGAGTTAAGACACATCTGATGATGGGTAAGAGAAGAGAGTTGTCTGAAGACCATCGCAAAGTAATTGCTGCAAAACATAACGATGGCATTGTTTACAGGTGCATATCTAAGCTTCTGAATGTTCCAGTTAGCACGGTTGGGGCCATATAACATAAGTGGGAAGCCAATCATACCACCATAAATTTGCCTCGATCAGGTGCTCCTCGTAAGATTTCTGACAGATGAGTGAAAAGAATAATCAGAAGAGTTGTCCAAGAGCCATAGACCACCGGTAGAGCTTCAAAAAGACGAGAAGAAAGGAAAGGAAAAGAAGAAAGGTACTGTTGTCACAAGGAAAACTGTAACCGACTCCGCCGCCATGGCCTGTATGGACGCTCATCACACAAAACCCCATTGCTGAAAAAAAAGCATGTGCAAGCTTGTTTAGTTTGCTGAACAACATTTGGACAAGCCAGTTAAATACTGGTAGAATAGTCTAGTCAGATGAGAGCAAAATTGAATTGTTGGGTGCCATAATACACACCACGCTAGGAGGAGAACTGTCACTGCACATCATAAAAACACCATACCAACAGTGAATTTCAGAGGTGGGAACATAATGGTGTGGGGCTGCTTTTCAGAAAATGGTACTGGTAAACTTCACATTATTGAAGGAAGGATGAATGTGCAAATGTACTGAGACATTCCTGACAGAAATCTGTTCCCATGGATGAGGATGATGAAAATGAAACAAGGATAATGATCCAAAATATATTACGAAGGAAAGTCAATTGGTTTCAAAGAAAAAAAATAAAGCTAGAATGGCCCAGCCATTCACCTCACTTAAATCCAATGCAAAATCTATGGAAAGAACTGAAACTCAAGGTCCATAAAAGAAGCCCAAAGAACCTACAAGATTTGAAGACTGCTTATGTGGAGTAAGCACAGGAGGCATCCTAAACAGATGCCCGAGCCACCTCATCTGGCTTCTCTCAATGCGGAGGAGCAGCGGCTCTACTCTGAACCCCTCCCAGATGACCAAGCTTCTCACCCTAACCCTTGCGGAGGTAATACATTTTGGCCGCTTGTATCCGGGATCTTGTTCTTTCGGTCACGACCCAGAGCTCTTGACCATAGGTGAGGGTAGGAACGTAAATCGAGAGCTTCGCCTTTCGGCTTAGCTCCTTCTTTACCACAACGGACCGATACTAAGCCCGCATCACTGCAGACGCTGCACCTCACCACCTGTCGATCTCCCGTTCTATTCTTCCCTCACTCGTGAACAAAAACCCAAAATATTTGAACTCCACCACTTGGGGCAGGACCTCATCCTCGACCTGGACAGGGCCCTCCACCCTTTTCCGACTGAGGACCATGTCAGTCGGAAAACTGACATGGTCCTCAGTTGGAGGTGCCGATTCTCATCCCAGCTGCTTCACACTCGGCTTCAAAACGCTCCAGTGAGAGTTGGAGATCACGGCTTAATGAAGCCAACAGAACTACATCATTTGCAAAAAGCAGAAATGCAATACTGAGGCCACCAAACCGGACCCCCTCTACGCCTCGCCTCAGCTGCGCCTAGAAATTCTGTCCTGTTATGAACAGAATCAGTGACAAAGGGCAGCCTTGGCGGAGTCCAACCCTCACCAGAAACGAGTCCGACTTACTGCCGGCAATGTGGACCAAACTCTGACAGTGGTCGAACAGGGACCGGACAGCCTGTATTAGTGGGTTTGCAACCCCATACTCACAAAGCACCCCCCACAGGACTCCCCGAGGGACACGGTCGAACGCCTTCTCCAAGTCCACAAAACACATGTAGACTGGTTAGGCGAACTCCCATGCACCCTCGAGGACCCTGCCGAGGGTGTAGAGCTGGTCCACTGTTCCACGGCCAGGATGAAAACCACCCTGGTCCTCCTGGATCTGAGATTTGACTTACTGATGGACCCTCCTCTCCAGCACCCCTGAATAGACCTTACCAGGGAGTCTGAGGAGTGTTTTCCCCATGTAGTTGGAACACACGCTCCGGTCCCCCTTTTTAAAAAGAGTGACCAAATTTAATTTCTGATCTTATTTGTTCTATTTTTCTTTGTATGTGTGGATTACTTGGGTTGTCCCCAACATCTGGTGAAAATTTCTGGTCAATAGCACGTTTGTAAGTATATTTAGTGAGAAAAATTGTGATGTGTTAAATACTTATTTCAGCCGTTGTATATTTTCTTTTACGGTTGAAAATTACCAAACTGAACATTATTCCTTAGTAGTGTGTGGCTGAGATGCTGGATTATACTTCTCACTTTTGTCTTAATCCCAAATATTTGTAGACTTTTATGTTAAAATGTGTCTAGCTTCAGTTGCATGGTAAACACTGACCCTTTGCCAAATGTTAATTTACATTGTACTGTGTACAACGCATGAAGTGCAATCATTAATCTCTGTTCTGACTTTCAGTTTGTCCCATGTGGGGTTGCCACAGCAAGTCACTATCATTTTGTTTGGACAGTTTTTACGCCAGATTTCTTTCCTGACACAACCCACCCATTGTATTTCTCATCCAGGGTAGGTATTGGGGCACTGGCCAGAAATCTCAACCACGCTGCCTGCACGCATTTACCACTACACTACCAGCGCAATCACAGCTGTGTTGAATCTATTCATTTGAAACCTTACACAGAGTGCCAATAGTACATCTATTTTATCTTGTCCTCAACATCCCATTACAGCTTAATGGCAGGATGAGCATCTCTGGATGTCATAAACAGTCAGACTTAGTAGTGACTGATTTCATCCAGCATTTACACCAGCTATTGACACATTAGACACTGAAATAGGACATCCATCTGTAATGTTTTTGTTTTTTTGCCATATTCTATTGCTGTAACATGTTTCAGGTTATTGTACTGTGGTTCCATGTTAATTTGTGATCTGCCGCAATGTTTTTATTGTAGACAGCTTGACAAAAAACAAATTGGGCTCCTTATTTTAAATGCATTATTTTTCTGAGATTAATAAAGTATATTATGCGTTTTATTGTCTGTATTAAATAATAGTAAATACTGACTGTGTACTTGTGTAAAAGACAGGAAGGAGGTAACTACTGTAGCCACAGATGTTGCAATACTCTGTCTTCTACAGGTATGATAATGAACAATGTTTTAAAAAGACAACATTTAACTTTTATTATAATGCCAGCTATTAAAAAAAACAGCTACATATGAATATACAATGTGCAAAATGCCACAAACATTTGTTGCTTCAGCAAAACATGACTATAGCAAAAACATTTGTGGAGCGGCATTTGTTTGTGAGCAAGCAGGCTACTTCTTGGGTTATGATAAATGATGGACAGATTCAGGTGGGTGGTTATGATAAATGGACAGATTCAGGTGGGTGGATTCTCCCACTGTTGAGGATTCAAACTGTTGTCTGTATCATCTATATCCACACCTTTATCCAGATGCTCAGCAAAATGGAATGTGTTCTTCATTGGTCACCCCTCTACAAATTTTTGACTACTGTGAAAAACAATACGCTAAGGTGACACGGTGAAACAAGGCTAATAATAAAATAAAAAAAAGTAGTTGTGGAATCTAATCCTATTAATTTACAAACATGCCTTGTACAGGTAAAATCTGTATAATAATTTTACAATCCCAAGATTTAAAAGAGCAAGAAGAGTAAATGTACTGGACTTAGATAACATTGTCCATTTTCACGACTTCCTGATGGTCTCTTTAAATGGGCATTTTGAGGAGGGCACATTCGGTCAGCATCATCAGCGTTGTGGTCATGCATTTGCTGTTGGAAATCTGAAACAAAAGCACAAATATTAACTCTTCATCTCTGTTTCGTTTAGCTTTGGCCAGACAAACCTGAATGGAAATCCTTTTTCAAATGATACCTTGATCCTTCCGCTACATTTGGCTGTGCCCAGCGCTGTAGACACATGGCTCAGGCTCCCAGCTGAAAGATCCACCTTGAAGTGTCGGTAGAATTGGCTGAGGAGCCCCTTCATGAGCCTCATCACCTCCTCTATATGAATATTGTCTTGTTCTTCCACCTCTTGTGGTGGATCCCGTCTCACACTGCTCCATAGCTCCCAAGCATCAACAGGGTTTACAGCATAGGTGACATGAAGCAGTGGCTTAACTGGAAGAGTCCAAATCATTTTGAGTTGCTTGACATTGGACTCTGTGTGGCAGTTGGTCCATAATGCCACCAACCACTGCAAGCTGGTGTGGCTGATCTCCAACAAGCCAAAGCAGCAGTCAAAGTTCTTCTGGAACCATGATTTGACCAAAGCAGTGAGTGCCTCTGTCCCACTGCTGCCAAATAGTGGTAGACAAATGAACTCTTTTGGAAGTGAGTTAATGTAGTCAGGGTTGCCATTGATGCATGCAAGCCAGCCACTCCATACTGTCTTCAGTTGCTCATCCTTCCTGGTAAACAAGGGCTTCGAGTAGATCTGTAGTAAGAGACAAGGAAAGGGTAACCAAATGAACCTTGCAGACTTCCTTAAATTGACATTTCTGTCATTTTCATTTTTTCTATAGTCCTGTGCTCACCTCTATTAAGATGGCCTCTGCATCATCATCTGTCTCAACCAGGCCCTGAACCACAGAGAAGGAGACGCTGAAGCATAGTGTACCGCCCACCTCCACTGCCAGACCTTGTTGTTTCTCTGCAGCCAGAAATGCAGAGAGTTGCCTGGCGTAGCTCTTCAGCTGGGTGTAGCGGAATCGGTAGAGGGGCGTGACATAGGACAGCTGCCATTCTCTTTTCATCAGAGAGTCCAAATGCTGAGGGTTGACCTTATCCTGCTAAAAGTGTAGGGGTAGTGAATGATAATCTGTATCCCTCCCATCAAGCAAGAAGCAATTTAGGATGACTCACAACGATATTGTCCGACTTTGGTGCTCTTCTGTTTGTGTTGAGCCGCAGTGACGTTAGTGCCCTTGTCAAGCATAGACGTGAAGCTGCCATCAGGCTCTGGTAGGACTGTCTGTAGCTCCTACTTTTACTACTTCTCTGGACAACACTGTTGGGGGTTCTCTCCACACTAGAAAACACACATTTCAGTTATTTATTTGAGGAACTTGAAGGGAAACTCACATGCACAGTGAAACTAGAAACACATCAAACATCGTCCAGTTAAAATGTTAAATAACAAAGTTCAAATAATAAGGTCAGCAGTAAACATTCTTGACATTGAATCTCCAGGTCGGGGATGAGATCCTGCCCCAAGTGGAGGAGTTCAAGTATCTTGTGGTCTTGTTCACGAGTGAGGGAAGAATGGAACGGGAGATTGACAGGCGGATCGGTGCAGCGTCTGCAGTGATGCGGACTTTGTATTGATCCGTTGTGGTAAAGAAGGAGTTAAGCCGAAAGGCGAAGCTCTCGATTTACCGGTCGATCTACGTTCCTACCCTCACCTATGGTCACAAGCTGTGGGTCGTGACCGAAAGAACAAGATCCAGGATACAAGCGGCCGAAATGAGTTTCCTCTGCAGGGTGTCCGGCTCTCCCTTAGAGAGAGGGTGAGAAGCTCGGTCATCCGGGAGGATCTCAATAGTAGAGCCGCTGCTCCTTCACATCGAGAGGAGCCAGATGAGGTGGCTGGGCATCTCATTCGGATGCCTCCCGGACGCCTCCCTGGTGAGGTGTTCCGGGCACATCGCACCGGGAGGAGACCCCTGGGACGACCCAGGACACGCTGGAGAGACTACGTCCTTCGGCTGGCCTGGGAACGCCTCGGGATCCCCCCGGAAGAGCTGGATGAAGTGGCTGGGGAGAGGGAAGTCTGGGCGTCCCTGCTAAAGCTGCTGCCCCGCGACCCGACCTCTGATAAGCGGTAGAAAATGGATGGATGGACATTGAATCTATTGTTATTTGTGTTTGAATTATAACTTTTTGGCCGAGGTTGACACCTCAAGTACTGTAAATCATCCATCCATTTTCCATTTTCTGTACCGGTTATCCTCTCTTGGGCCGTGGGTGTGCTGGAGCCTATCCCAGCTGTATCTGGGCGAGAGGCGGGGTACACCCAGAACTGGTGGCCAGCTGATTGCAGGGCAGATATAACCCCAATTCCAATGAAGGTGGGACGTTGTGTTAAATATAAATAAAAACAGAATACAATGATTTGCAAATAATGTTCAACCTATATTTAATTGAATACACTACAAAGACTAAATATTTAATGTTCAAACTGATAAACTTTATTGTTTTTAGCAAATAATCATTAACTTAGAATTTTATGGCTGCAACACGTTCCAAAAATGCTGGGACAGGGTCATGTTTACCACTGTGTTACATCACATTCAATAAACGTTTGGGAACTGAGGACACTAATTGTTGAAGCTTTGTTGGTGGAATTCTTTCCCATTCTTGCTTGATGTACAGCTTCAGCTGTTCAACAGTCTGAGGTCTCCGTTGTCGTATTTTACGCTTGATAATGCGTCACACATTTTCAATGGGAGACAGGTCTGGACTGCAGGCAGGCCAGTCGAGTACCCACACTCTTTTACTACGAAGCCACGCTGTTGTAACACGTGCAGAATGTGGTTTGGTATTGTCTTGCTGAAATAAGTAGTGACCTCCATGAAAAAGACGTTACTTGGATGGCTGCATATGTTTCTCCAAAACCTCTATGTACCTTTAAGCATTAATGGTGCCTTCACAGATGTGTAAGTTACCCATGCCTTTGGCACTAACACAGCCCCATACCATCACAGACGTTGGCTTTTGTACTTTGCATCCATAACAGTCCGGATGGTTCCTTTCCTCTTTGGCCCGGAGGACACGACGTCCACAATTTCCAAAAACAATTTGAAATGTGGACTCGTCGGACCACAGAACACTTGCATCAGTCCATCTTAGATGAGCTCGGGCCCAGGGAAGCCAGCGGGGTTTCTGGGTGTTTTTGATAAATGGCTTTTGCTTTGCAAAGTAGAGTTTCCAGTTGCACTTACGGATGTAGCGCCGAACTGTATTTACTGACATTGGTTTTCTGAAGTGTTCCTGAGGTGTGGTGATATCTTTTAAACATTGATGTCGGTTTTTGATGCAGTGCCGCCTGAGGGATTGAAGGTCACGGGCATTCAATGTTGGTTTTCGGCCTTGCCGCATGCATGCAGTGATTTCTCCAGATTCTCTGAACCTTTTGATGATATTATGGACCATAAATGATGAAATCCCTAAATTCCTTGCAATTGTACGTTGAGGAACATTGTCCTTAAACCAGACATGCCCAAAGTCCGGCCCGTGTTCATATTTCCACTGGCCCTAAGCCTCTGTCATAAAATCAATAATATGTGGCCCGGCAGTACAAAATACACACGCAATTTTATATTTCACCACAGGATGGCAGTAAACTTGTGGCCGAACTGTCACGGGGCCGTTTTGTGCATATGTTTTTTGCCCATTTCTAAAATGGCAACTGGAAGTAAGAAAAGGAAAGTTGATAGCGAGGGCCGCCGTTTCCAGGACAAATGGAAGTCTGAATATTTTTTCACTGAAGTGTCGCAGCCGGTACCAACAACTCCCTCTTGTCAACTTTTACCAGCAGCTGGATAAAGACAGGTTCCAAGAGATTCGTACATTTGCTAAGAAAATGTTGAGCTTGTTTGGCTCGACATACTTGTGCGAGAAGACATTCTCAGTCATGAACATGAATAAGAGCCGCGCGAGGACAAGACTAAGTGACTCCCACCTGCGTGACATCTTGCGCATGCCAGACCTGCTCCATTTACTGCAGTCGATATCTCAGTATCACCCTTCACATTAATGCAAACATGTAGTTTGTTGATTCTGATGAATAAAGTTTGAGTCAAATTCCATAAAAATACTTTATTTTGCATTTAATTATTTTTTATTTTAACCTTCATTTATCCAGGTCAGGCAGTTATCAGATCTACCTAGCAGCAGACAGCATAGTAAAACAAAGTAAAATAAAAATAAATACAAAAAAAGCATTCCCCTCGTCGGTAGCATGTAAAATTAATGCTGGCCCGTATGACAATTGTTTTACGTCAATGTGGCCCCTGAGCCAAAAAGTTTGGGCACCCCTGCCTTAAAGTGTTCGACTATTTTCTCACGCACTTGTTCACAAAGAGGTGAACCTCGCCCCATCTTTGCTTGTGAATGACAATTCAGGGAAGCTCCTTTTATACCCAATCATGGCACCTGTTCACCTGTGGGATGTTCCAAACAGGTGTTTGATGAGCATTTCCTCAACTTTCTTTTTTGCCACCTGTCCCAGCTATTTTGGAACGTGTTGCAGCCATAAAATTCTAAGTTAGTGATTATTTGCTAAAAACAATAAAGTTTATCAGTTTGAACATTAAATATCTTGTCTTTGTCATGTATTCAATTAAATATAGGTTGGACATGATTTGCAAATCATTGTATTCTGTTTTTATTTATGTTTAACACAATGTCCCAACTTCATTGGAATTGGGGTTGTATAAACAAACAACCATCCGTGCACACATTCACACCTATGGGCAATTTAGCATCTTCAATTCACCTACAATACATGTTTTTTGGAATGTGGGAGGAAACCGGACTACCCGTAGAAAACCCACACGGCGAACATGCCAACTCCACACAAGCGAGGCCGGACTTGAACCTCAGAACTATGACGCAGATGTGCTAACCAGTCCTTCACCATGCCGCATATTTTATATATATATATATATATATATATATATATATATACACACACACACACACACACACACACACACACACACACACATTTGTATGTATGAGGAATTAAAACAAAAACAGGACTTTTGTGCAAACAATAACACAACACAGTATGACAGGAACAATGGTGAAATGACCCAGGAATGATGCTGAAATGGTGCACATGCATTCCTTGCAGCTCTGGCTGTCTATAATAACAGAATATCTATTCTGATATTACAAAACAAATTCCATATTATCTCAGGGTGATCATACAGTGTAACTACAGCATTCTGATAGAAATAACTTTCATAGTAATCCATTTTTACCATTATGTACTGTATTACAAAAGAACACATTTGCTCCCATTTATGCACCTCGTGCTAGTCATTTCATTCTAAAGAGCGAAATAGGAAATGCAGCAGGTCCAAACAGGTCCCTCTGCTGGTTACTTTTAATATTACATCGAATTCACTGTATATTACAGTATACCAACAACGCAGCAGACCCTGCAATGGCACTATTGTGCACATGTACATCGCGATGACGATGCTCAAACAAAATATCGTACAGCCCTTATATATAATATATACATAGGCATAATTTATGGGGTACAGGGGGTACATGTACCCTGCCGTTTTTTACTTTCCGAAAATAATATAACACGATAATAAAGTGTGACGACAAGCACTCGGACCAAGCGGAACCTCCCCGCCAATTACAGCAGTGCATTGGTCAACACTGGATCGGTTGACCCCATCACATCGCTTAGATGTATTAACCACTAACTGTAGATTGTCAATTTTCTCCGCCAGCCAAGAGCAGTGCACTGTGCAATGATTCTCGAGGAGGCAGAACACTTGTGCGTGTGTGATCTATGCAGTATACACACACTATATTGCCAAAAGTATTTGCTCACCTTGACTCAAATATGATCTGAAATGACACTCCATTCCTAATCCATAGGGTTCAATATGACGTCTGTCCACCCTTTGCAGCTACTGTATAACATTTTACACTCTTCTGTTCAGGCTGTCCACAAGGTTTAAGAGTGCGTTTATGGGAATATTTGACCATTCTTCCAGAAGCACATTTATGAGGACAGACACTGATGTTGGACGAGAAGGCCTTCCTCTCAGTCACTGATCTAAATCATCCCAAAGGTATTCTATTGGGTTGTGGTCAGGACTTTGTGCGAGCCAGTCAAGTTCATCCACACCAAACTCTCTCATCTACATATTTTGGGACCTTGCTTTGTGCACCGCCATGTTAGAAATGGAAGAACTGTTCCCACAAAGTTGGGAGCATGGAGTTGTCCAAAATATTGGCTCCTTAGTTCGAGTGGAAGGAACTCTGAAGGATTCAGCATACCAAAAGCTTTGGGACAATTCATTGCTCCCAACTTTGTGGGAACAGTTTGGGGATGGCCCCTTACTGTTCCAACATGACTGTGCACCAATGTACAGAGCAAGGTCCATAAAGACATGGATGAGAGAGTTTGGTGTGGCTGAACTTAATTGGCCTCCACAGTGCTGACACCAACCCGATAGAACACCTATAGAATGAATTCGAGGGCAGACTGAGAGCGAGGCAACTCATCAAACATCACTGTGTGACCTCTCAAATGCACTTCTGGAAGAATGTTCAAAAAAATCCCTTCACACACTCCTGAACCTTGTGGAAAGCCTTTTCAGAAGTCATATTAAACCCTATTGATTAAGAAGGGGATATCATGTCAGATCATAATGTATATGTAATATCTCCAGTGACATGTTGGTTAATCATGAAGGGTTAGACGCAGCCCGTAAATACATTTGAAAAAAGGTTGTTATTTTTAAAAGACACAAGCAGGTACAGTATCTTACGCAGACCGCGGACCCACCTACCTAGAAAAAAACTCGCCAAGAAAAATGAAAAAGGTGGTTAACCATATAACACTTCTTACAAACGGGACGAAGTACCATTCGTATTAGGACAGCTCAACTTCAATTATTTACAAAATGAACACAGTTTGTTCAAGCACAACATTAGAATAACGAAAAGGTATTGTATCTATCTCATGTAAACGGATCCGTCCTGAACACTTGACAAGAACACTAAATTCGAGAACTTGCTAGGATTTGTACACACGGGAAATGGCGGTTTATATATATATATATATATTATTTTTAACAAAACGGAGGCATTTCTGGATGTTTGCAAACAGAAGACTACCTTTTCCGCACGGGCACCATGTCTGCCACTCCGATCCAACCAGAAGAGCGCCGGAAAACAAAACACATTTGAACACTACGCGCGCTTTCTTCTTCAGTTTATTTGGCACATAGCGAGATTTGGTTTGCACTACCGCCACCTTTTGATATGGAGTGTGATGTGCAACCACCCAGCCACCATAACACCGCTTGTCCTTACCGTACTTTGTACTCCGTATTTTTCCGAAGGTTTTTTATCATTCAGATCAATAAATAAAATAATAATTTTCTCCTATTAAATGAGTTATGTGTGTCCCAATTGCATGCTAGTTGTGTTTTTTCCCATTTCTTTCTTTCTCTGCCTCTTCCTCACTGCAAAGTTTTCCATTGCTATGTACGTGCAGTCCTTTTAAAAAGGTAATTGCTAATAGTTCTGCTTCATCTTTACTTTTTGTTACGACCTCTGACCTCGCTTCTTAATAATGCTTCATACTATAGTGGTATTCTTTCTAGCGATGGATCGATTGTCTGTCTGTCTACTAGCAATAGTGATACTTATCGCTGTGGTAATATCATGACTTGACTGTTTTAAAGTGACCTCTATCTGTTGTCACATGTTACATATTCCAATTTTCTTGATACTTCCACCTACCTTCTCCTCAGATGTTGCCTATGTATATTCTCTTACTTTATATCCATCCATCCATCCATCCATCCATCCATTATTCCTTTTTTATTATGATTATTTAGTGAGCACTCACAATTGTGCTTCATTTAATTACTTTCCTATTTCCCTCAGATTTTGCTATGTGCAATAAAGGTTTGCAGTCTTAATGGTCCATATTTCACAAGTTGATTTTATGTATTTTTTGCTCAAGAAAATGAAACTGGCTATCATTTCCAAGAACACCAATACATTTTCGAGCAACTGGTGAATAACATTGCCTTTGGAACGATTTTCATCACCAAAATCAACCCCCCCATGTCTTGGTTTGACGTCAGTGGCAGAACTGGAGACCTAATTCACTGCGTAGCCAGTGTGGAAAAGGAATGTACTATGTATACTATAAAGTGGCAGTAATTTGTCATATTTTATATATTGTCACTGTAGGATGGAAAAACAAAACTGGAGACACTGCATAGCCGGTACAAGGGAATGTACTATAAAGAGGCAGTATTAACTCATATTTTATACAGTAGATGTATCTGTCGGATGGGAGCCCCTCACCTATAGAATGACAACTTTTCAGGAAAAAAAAATGACGGCTTGCTTGAGTTTCCAAACATTGCTTTGTTCAAAGTGGTATACCTTATATTGCTGTCATATACAGGTATGTGCCAAAAACATTTAATATCGAGGGGAAGGCCAATTTGTTTCAAAAAGTGAAACTTGTATGTTATATTAGTTCATAACACACAAAGTGAAATATTTCAAACCTTTTTTGTTTCAATTTTGATGATCATGGCAGAAAGACAACAAATAAACAAATCCAGTATTTCACAAAATTAGAATATCATGACAAAGTTAAATATTGTAGACTTCTTGTGTCCTATCTTGTCAGCTAATTAACGCAAAACACCTGCAGAGGTTTCCCTCGGCCTTTAAATGGTCTCTGGCTTAGTAGGCTTAAGAATTATGGGCAAGACTGCTGACTTGATGGTTGTGCAGAAAATCATCAATGACACACTCTATAAGGAGAAAAGGTCTCAAAAACAAATTGCAAAAGAAGCTGGCTGCTCACAGAACGCTGTATCAAAGTACATTAACAGAGTGTTGAGAGGAAGGGGAAAATGTGGCCGGAAAAGGTGCTCAAGTGACAGCGAGGGCCGCTGCATTGAGAGGATGGCCAAGCAAAGGCAATTCAGAAATCTGGGGGAGCTTCATAAGGGATGGACTGAGGCTGGTGTCAGTGCATCAAGAACCGCTACATTCAGACGTCTATGAGACATGGGCTACAGCTGTAGAATTCCATGTATCAAGTCACTCCTGAACCAAAAACAACGCCAGAAGCGTATGTGCTGGCCTAAGGAGAAAAAGTACTGTTCTGTTGCCCAGTGGTCCCAAGTCCTATTTTCAGATGAAAGTACATTTTTCATTTCATTTGGAAATCAAGGTCCCGGAGTCTGGAAGAAAACTGGAGAAGCACAAAAGTCAAGCTGCTGAAAGTCCTGTGTGAAATTTCCACAGTCAGTAATGGTTTTGGGAGCCATGTCATTTGCTGGTGTGGGTACATTATCTTTTATGAAGTCCACAGTCAACGCAGCTGTCTACCAGGAAATTTTAGAGTACTTGACAGGGTTATTTTAACCAACACGTTGCACCAAGGAAGGAGACAGAAGTAAGAAATCAAGAAACCTGAGTTAAGCAACTTTGCAAAGTGAGAGCAGCTACAAGAACAAGCACCGTGCTTATCTCTCCCAACTCCTCTGAGGTGCCTGTCCTTGCGCAGCTCTTTTGATTAAGGCTTGAGTAGGTGGTATCACATTCCATGACCTTTTAAGGATGTGGTCAGTGCCTGGAGGTGTGGGGATTTTATGCCCTTGTGAAATCTGCATTGTAGCACTTCTCCAAGCTGCTCTTGCTTGCAGTGCTTGTGGACTGAGCTACTGACAATCCTTTAATATGAAATAGAAAGTAGTCACCATCCATCCATTTTCTGAGCAGCTTCTCCTCACTAGGGTCGCGGGCGTGCTGGAGCCTATCCCAGATATCATCGGGCAGGAGGCGGGGCACACCCTGAACTGGTTGCCGGCCAATCGCAGGGCACATCTTAGCAAACAACCATTCACACTCAGATTCACACCTACGGTCAATTTAGAGTTGTCAATTAACCTACCATGTTTGTTTTTGGGATGTGGGAGGAAACCGGAGTGCCCGGAGAAAAGCCACGCAGGCACGGGGAGAACATGCAAACTCCACATAGGCGGGGCTGGGGATTGAACCTCGGAGCTCAGAACTATGAGGCAGACGCTCTAACCAGTCGCCCACCGTGCCGCCAACCTGGAAGCCAGTATATTAAAACAAAGGGCTGACTACAATTCCAAACTCCATTTATTTAAAATGTCAAAAGGCTGTTGCTGCAGCTGAAGCAGCAGTATATGAGGAAGCGGCAAGTGGGGAGTTCATGCCAGTACGCTGGCAACATCTGAATACAACCCAACGCAGTCTTGAGTTGTTCCATGAACTGCCTTCAAGATGTGTAGCTGAAATACCCGAAATGAAAACAAATGGATGTGAAAAATCCTACATCAGATCAGCCACGTTTCCCAATGTGCAAAACAGCAAACAACTATTTGATCAAAAAAATTAAAAGAGAACCAAATGATGTACAAAAAATTTGTAATGGAAAGCTTCCTTTCTGAGCGCAACCAAAGAGCTTAACCTCTCCGCCAGAGAAAAGCTGGATTTGCTGACAAAGTGGCTTGGAGCCGAGTCGTCACAGCAAGCAAAAATAATTCGTGCTGTACACATTTTCAACCCCAAAGCAGGGGCCCACAATGGTATGGCAACGACTTGAAGAGTGTTATGGCAGGCCTCAGGTCATTGAAGATGCTCTCCTTAAGAAAGTGGAACTATTTCCTTGGCTGAGCAGTAAAGATAATGGGAAGCTGAGAGAATTAAGAGACATTCTACTCGAACTGAAGTGTGCTAAAGAAGATGCTGCAATACCAGGGCTCCCTTATTTGGACACAGCTTGTGGCGTAAGACATATTGTAGAGAAGCTTCCTTATAACATCCAAGAGAAGTGGATAACATTTGGAAGTAAGTACAAGGAGGATTACAAGGTAGCATTTCCTCCTTTCTTTGTGTTTTCTGAGTTTGCCCAGTGAAAGGTGAAAATAAAAAATGATCCCAGCTTCGCTACATACGCTCCAACTAGTCAAGCCTCCCCTATTGTGGAAAGATGTAAGGTATAGTGGAAAATCTGTCGTCACTGTATCCAAGACAGACATACTTACGGAGGCATCAGGTAACGAAACGAGACCTGCTACAAAACATTGGTTGAACCGGATCATCAGTCAGATCATCAATACACACAAAAAATACACCCACTGAAGAAATGCAAGCTCTTTAGAAACAAAACATTCGAAGATTGAACACATACATACAAAACATACCTCAGAGAGAATAACATATGTTACAGATGTTATGAGTCTCCTCAACACTTAGCAAAAGACTGTAAGATGTTTGTGAATTGTTTGGAGTGCAACAGCGATAGAGACGTTGCAGCTTTGGGCAGTAAAAACTTCCTTTGCCCACTTTAATAAAGTGTGACATGGTGCCAGACGACAGGACTGAAATTCCATCCCCAGAGATTGCACACTCTCCCCCCACCTATAGCCAGTGGGAGCAAGATTTATCCGGTGGATCAAGACACTCCTATTCTCCTGCTCCTAGGGAGAGATATCCTAAAAGTGCACAAAGTACAAGAGCAGATCAATGGACCAAATAATACCCCTTATTCACAATGAATAGACCTGGGTTGGGTCATTGTGGGAGATGTGTGCTTGGGAAATGTCCACAAACCTTCAGACATCAAGGTCTACAATGCAAACATATTGTCCAACGGTTGCACGTCTTTTCTCAGACAATGTCCTAACAGTATACACGTCAAAGAAGACGCATGTCGCAGCATCAGCCTCTAACCCCACCTGCGTGCACAGAGAACAAAAACGTCTCAATTATCACAGACAATCTCGGCTGTCAATGTTTGACAGAAGCCAATATGACAACAAACCAGCTCTTTTGATAGACGAGAAAGCATTTTTGGCAATCATGGATGCAGAGGTTTACCAAAATAATGAAAACAGTTGGGTGGCACCTTTGCCATTTCGTTCTCATAGAGCACACCTCCTGAGCAACAGAGAACAAGCATTAAAACGTCTCTGCTCACTCCGGAAAACTTTGGAGAAAAAGCAGGAAATGCAAAATAACTATATTGAATTTATGCAGAAGCTGATTGATAGTGACCAAGCTGAACCTGCTCCACCTGTGGACAAAGAAACATTGGTACCTACCTACATTTGGTGTTTACCATCTGCAAAACCCCCATCAGATACGGGTTGTGTTTGATTGAAGTGCTGAATATGAAGGAACATCACTAAACAATGTGCTTCTCAGTGGACCGGACTTGAATAACTCACTGTTGGGAGTTCTCCTGCGGTTTCAAAGAGAGCCTGTTGCTATTACCGATGATGTCCAACACATGTTCTACTGCTTTGCTGTTCATGAAGACCACAGGGATTACCTTCAGAACCTATGGCACGAGGACAACTAAATCAACAAAAACGTAACCAAAGATAGGATGAAGGTCCATGCTTTTGGAAACAGCACTTCTCCTGCTGGCACTATCTATTGCATGAGGCAAGCAGCTAAAATTGGTAAACAAAACCATTGATCCGATGCAAAAAAAGTTTGTTGAAAGGCCATTCTATGTCGATGATGGTCTGACATCAGTTGCCACTCCTGAAGAGGCAGTAGACCTACTCACCCAAACCCAGGAGATTTTGGCAGAATCCAACTACTACACAAATTGGCATCCAACAGCAGCCAAGCCTTCCCAGCGGACGACCGTGCCAAGGACTTGAAGGACTTGAACCTTGGAGTAGATGGTCTTCCTCTGCAGAGGAGTCTGGGCTATACTGGGACCTGTAAACAGACAGCTTCACGTACTGGTCTCTCTCGAAGAGAAGTCTTTTACACACAGAGCTGTGTTGTCCACAGTCAACAGCCTGTACGACCCCTTGGGTGTTGTGGCCCCTGTAACAACCCAAGGTAAAGCACTGGTACGAGATCTATCTATTGGACAGACAGAGTGGGATTCCAGTCTTCTCCCAGAGAAGGAAGCAGAATGGAAATCGTGGAAGTACTCTTTAAAGTCTCTCGAAAACCTACACATTTAGAGGTGCTACATTCCAGTTGCCGTGTCGTCGACACAAAGTAAAGAGCTGTACATCTTTTCAGATGCTTCCATGGTTGCTATCAGAGCTGTAGCTTACGTGTGAGCTGCTGGCACTGCTGGACAACATCATGTTGGATTTGACATCGTAAAATCAAACTGTCTCTACGTCTTGCTCATACCATTCCACGCCTGGAGTTTGTGCTGCTGTGCTAGTTGTGGAGCTCTACGAGCGAATTATGGATGAGATCAACATCACAATTGATGCTGTGAAGTTTTTCACCAACAGTAAAATTGTGTTCGGATATATCCACAACTCCACCAGAAGGTTTTACATTAACGTTTCAAAATGTGTCACCCGAATCAGAAAATCCGACCAGTGGTACAATATACCAACACATCTCAACCCTGCTGATCACGCCACTAGGTCAATAAGAAGTTAATGGTAAGAGGGAAGAAGCTGTTGGAATGTCTGCAGGTTTTAGTTTGCATTGATTGATAGCGCCTACCTGAGGGAAGGAGCTGGAAGAGGTGGCGACCAGGATGTGGAGGGTCCAAGAGGATTTTGCATACTCTTGTCATAGTTGTCATAGTCATGCAAGTCCTCAAGGGTGGTTAGGTGGGTACCAATGATTTTTTTTCAGCAGTCCTGTTTGTCCATTGCAGTCGGATTTTGTCTTTTTTTGTGGCAGCACCAAACCAGACTGTGATGGATAAACACAGGACTAATTTGATGACTGCTGTGTAAAACTGCCTCACAGCTTCTGTGGCAGGCCGTGCTTATGCAGAATCCGCAGGAAGTCTATCCTCTGCTGGGCCTTTTTGAAGATGGAGTTGATGTTGGTCTCCCGCTTCATGTTCTGAGAGAAATTCCCAGGAACTTGAAGGTCTCGACGGTTGACACAGGGCAGTTGGACAGCGTGAGGGGCAGCTGTGGCGAAGGATGGTTCCTGAAGTCCACAATCATCTCTACAGTCTTGAGCATGTTCAGCTCCAGGTTGTGTTGGCCGCACCAAAGCTTCCCTGTCGATATGCAGACTCGTCACGGTATTTGATGAGGCAGATGACTGTGGTGTCATCTGCAAACTTCAGGAGTTTGACAGCTGGGTGCATTGAGGTGCAGTCATTCGTGTGGAAAGAGAAGAGCAGCGGTGATAGGACACATCCTTGGGGCGCACGGCTGCTGATGGTGTGTGTGGATGAGGTGGTGTCCCCCAGTCTCATGCATTGTGTCCTGCCTCTCAGGAAGCTGTGAATCCATTTTGCAGATGGCAGGTGAGATGCTGAGCTGGAGAAGCTTGGAGGAGAGGAGTTCGGCGATGATGGTATTGAACGCAGAGCTGTCAACAACTGGATCTTCTTCGACAAGGAAACATAAGCAGAGCGAAGAAACCATAAAGGCTAAAAAGAGAGAATCCAGTCAAGAAATAAACAAAAACTATGATACATATTTCCTGGAGGTGGGGCTTGAAGGTGAGCGCCTGGTGGCTGAGTCTGCACCCATGGGGCCTGGCCGGACACAGCCCGAAAGGCTAACGTGGGTGCCCCTTCCCATGGGCTCACCACCTGTGGGAGGGGCCATAGGGGTCAGGTGCAATGTGAGCTGGGCGGTGGCCGAAAGCAGGGACCTTGGTGGTCCGATCCCCGGCTACAGAAGCTGGCTCTAGGAACGTGGACTGTCACCTCTCTGGCAGGGAAGGAGCCCGAGCTGGTATGTGAGGTCGAGAAGTTCTGACTAGACATAGTCGGGTTCGCCTCCACACACCGCTTGGGCTCTGGTACCAGTCCTCTCGGGAGGGAGTAGACTCTCTTCCACTCTGTAGTTGCCCACAGTGAGAGGCGCCAAGCAGGTGTATGTATATTTATTGACCAAGAATTTTGGAAACCCTCTTTTCAAATATGACAGTTTGGGACCATTGACAACAATCGATTTATTAGTTAGACAGACCACAAATAGAATTAGAACTTACGAACCTCTGCAGGGACTCAAATGAAGTACAATGGACCATCTGAGATCATTGGTGGAGCACGGGCGACACCCGCTGGCGTTTATGAGTCCCTGCAAGCTTATTATCAGTACCCACAGTTTTACTGTGATAAATGTCTGTTTGATATTTTGGTCGAAGGCTCCAAGTGTATATCATGATACCAATGTCACTAATGACTGTTTCTTTCAGATCTGCTGTCAAATCTGTGTTAACTGAATAAGATGATTGTGTTTTACCTCATCACGGACATTAACTGTTCTTAGCCAACAAATAAGGTTGAAACACTCATTGCAAAACTTAACCATAATGAGTGAGACAATGCAAAAGCTGGGAATTGGTTTCTTATTGTAGATACACTGGTTTTAGACCACAGATAATTCTGGAGTGAAATTCAATATCAGAGGTGTGCTCTGTCCTTTCCGCTCTGGCCTTTGGGGCAAATCCCCTTTTTTGTTTTGTTACAAAAGACCAAATCCTTTGTTCACCGCTCCTGTTCTCCTGCTCTGCTGAAGACCATGACTCCCAGCCAAGAAGCCCCACTCCTCACTACAAGGTGGTGGAGGCGGGCGAAAACGGGCTTGGCCTAGCCAAATCTTCCTTGCCGCGCCAACAATCGCTGACCGCAGAGGTATTCTGGCAACTCCCCAACTACACTTGTGGGTGGGGGTGAGTCACCGCCAAGAGGAATCCGGCAAGAAGGATTTATGTGCGCAAGTTTTCTCTGAGCACATGGCGAACAACGTCACCCAAGCGGTTTGGCCACTCTACCCTTGTTTTTTCTTTTATCTTTTTTCTTCAAACCAACCTGTCGACGCCTTTGCCCAGCCATCGGGAGCATTGACCCGCCTGCCTATTTGTGTTCTGCACAACGTGAGTATAACTTGCTGATTACCAAGTACAAATTGGTGCATAATTGGGCTTAAACTAGTGGTCACCTAATTCCCAGCTCTAGGATCGCTCACTGCACATTCACTCATCCCACACTTACGTCACGAGTTCAGCCTTCTTTACGAATGTTTATTTGTACTTTTTTGGAGCAAAGTCCCCCTGCATTATTTCCCCAACTTACCCTGTAGATGTTAGAAAATTTTCTCTAAAATTACATTTCCTGTTGTGTACTTTGTGTGTTTGAGTGAAATAGTTAAATTACTGTAATCAAGAACTACTATTTCCTCCATGGAGCAAGCCTTCTAAAACACCGAGATTGATAGTTTTTTTTAATCACTTTTCCTAGAATTTGAACATATAAAAAAGAGACGTGGTGCCCAACACGAGACAAATATAATTGGATTATATTCTTCTAAAGTTCATTGGATCACGCCAGAAGTACCATCATTTTCTCATGTATAAACTTGATTCATACTGTAGTGGAACAAACAGTTTATACTGGCTTCTGATTTCAAAAGTAAATATCCATTAATTTGTGTATATGTAACAATATGAGGCAATCATATGGGTTTGCAGCCAGAACGGCCCTCCGAGTGGAACCATAACTGCGATGTGGCCGCGACAAAAAATAGTTTGACACCCCTGATCTGGAGGTTAAGAAAAAGCTGTACACTTTCATTCCAATATGCCACTGCCACCGAGAGAGGTTATGAAAAAAGTCTGCCTTCACTTTCATTCCAATATGGTCCATATGACTGCATATTTCTACAGTTCTGCTCATAAGTTTACATACCCAGGCAGAATTTGTGAAATATAGTTTTGTTTTTTTTAACTACGACTGAGGCCTGAGTAACAGAGGTGGGTAGTAACGTGCTACAGTTACTCCGTTACATTTACTCAAGTAACATTTTCTATAAACTGTACTTGTCAGAGTACTTTAAATGCAAGGATCGATATTTTTACTTCGTTACAACAGACATGCCGTTCGCTAATTTTATTTATTCATTCTTGCGTGTGCGCGTCTATTTTTAGACTACACCTACGACTTCCGCATAGGGCGCCGTTGCGCCAAGCCAACGTCATTTGACTCCAATTCACCAATCAGACGACACAAGGCAGTCACATGACCGCTTACATAGCCTTCGCGACCCAATCAAAATGACTCATTTTTTGGGGGGGGGGGGGGAAACAGCTGCGCGACTGTTTATTTTACAGACTCCAAAAATCTTTATCATGCCACTCTTAAATTGTAACTGCCCAAACGTTGATATTACAGCCCACGTCTAACTTGAGAAAACACCTTGCGGTAAATTGCAGATGTTTCTATTGTTGTTTTGGCAGTGGATATGGCAAAATTAGTACTATCCCTATGGTGTCGCACATGCACACACAATCAAAAAGTCTGTTCAGCAAACAGCTTCTTCATGAAGTCATTTAAGCGAATAAAGCAAATAATGTTTCTGTAGGGCCCAATGTATGTGTTGATGGTTTT
Source organism: Phyllopteryx taeniolatus (assembly GCF_024500385.1). Classification (NCBI taxonomy): domain Eukaryota; kingdom Metazoa; phylum Chordata; class Actinopteri; order Syngnathiformes; family Syngnathidae; genus Phyllopteryx; species Phyllopteryx taeniolatus. The sequence continues at coordinate 46,287,881 of NC_084502.1, read as the reverse complement.
TGGGCAGTTAAAAATTTAAATGGTGGCAGGTATGTGTCGATTCCCATATAAGCTAAGTAAAGCAAACTTATTTATATAGCGCATTTCATACACAAGGTAAGTCAATGTGCTTTACATGATTAAAAACATTTAAAAACAGCTTACATTATTATTATTTGTTATTTCATTTAATGCTCATGCTCTGATTTTAAAAAATAAGAAGTTACTCACAAGTTACTCTTGAGTTTTTTTCATTGAGTACTTTCTTACTCTAATTCAAGTGAACATGTGGATGACTACTTTTTACTTTTACTTGAGTCATATTATTCTAAAGTAACAGTACTCTTACTTGAGTACAATATTTGGCGACTCTACCCACTTCTACTGAGCAACAACCATCATTAATTTCTTTATGGTTATGTTTTGTTTAATGATGATGCTTTTCTGAAATGCTTGACAATTTAACTTGAATCCCATTAAAATAAAAATGTAATACATGTGTTTCGCCTGGTCCTTCATGTTTTCTTTAAAGAATTGTACAAATCTTACAAATTCTGCCTGGGTAATCAAACTTATGCGTTCAACTGTGTGTTTTCTCATTTACTATATAAAAGTAGGGCTGTGAATTTCAAAATAAGAGCAAGTAAATAAAAATAAAGTATTATGTATTCAAATAAAATGCTTAACTTCAGAATAATTCTTTGAAAAAACTAAAAAAATACAGATAATACTTCGTGTTTTCATCATATGTGTAGATGCAAAATCATGCATTGCAAAATGCAATATACATAGGTACAAGGGTTTTCCAGAATTTTGAGGTTAACTTTGGGGGTGCATATTATACATGGATGCCCATTATACATGAAAAATTACGGTAGACGCAGGCGTCTAACGCCAGACTCTCCTTTTCCCAAATTACTTAAGCTTTTGTCCAAACCCATTATACGCTACAGCAATGACAGTGCGACCTGGGAGATTGGGAGGAACTGTTCCGAGGAACGGTTCGTCGGGAAGTCGAATATCAGATTCAGGAGGAGCAGTGTAGTTTTTGTACTGGCCGTGGAACAATGGACCAACTCTACACCCTCAGCAGGATCGTCGAGGGTGCATGGGAGTTCGCTCAAACAGTTTACATTTGTTCCGTGGACTTGGAGAAGGTTGGAGGAGTTCGGTGAGGCCATGGAGAAAGACTTCCGGACGGCTTCGAGGAAATTCTGGTCCACCATACGACGTCTCAGGAGAGGAAAGCAGTGCACCACCAACACTGTGTATAGTGGGGATGGGGCGCTGCTGACCTCGACTCGGGACGTTGTGAGTCGGTGGGGAGAATACTTCGAAGACCTCCCCAATTCCACCGACACGCCTTCCCATGGGGAAGCAGAGTGTGGGTTCTCTGAGGCGGGCTCTCCTATCTCTGGGTTTGAGGTCACCGAGGTAGTTAAAAAGCTCCTCGGTGGCAGGGCCCCGGGGGTGGATGAGATTCGCCCGGAGTTCCTAAAGGCTCTGGATGTTGTGGGGCTGTCCTGGTTGACACGCCTCTGCAACATCGCGTGGACATCGGGGACAGTGCCTCTGGATTGTCAGACTGGGGTGGTGGTCCCTCTTTTTAAGAAGGGGGACCGGAGGGTGTGTTCCAACTACAGGGGGATCACACTGCTCAGCCTCCCTGGTAAGGTCTATTCAGGGGTGCTGGAGAGGAGGGTCCGTCGGGAAGTCGAATCTCAGATTCAGGAGGAGCAGTGTGGTTTTCGTCCTGGCCGTGGAACAGTGGACCAGCTCTACACCCTCGGCAGGGTCCTCGAGGGTGCATGGGAGTTCGCCCAACCAGTCTACATGTGTTTTGTGGACTTGGAGAAGGCGTTCGACCATGTCCCTCGGGGAGTCCTGTGGAGAGTGCTTCGGGAGTATGGGGTACCGAACCCCCTGATACGGGCTGTTCGGTCCCTGTACGACCGGAGTCAGAGTTTGGTCCGCATATCCGGCAGTAAGTTGGACTTGTTCCCGGTGAGGGTTGGACTCCGCCAAGGCTGCCCTTTGTCGCCGATTCTGTTCATAACTTTTATGGACAGAATTTCTAGGCGCAGCCGAGGCGTAGAGGGGGTCCGGTTTGGTGGCCTCAGTATTGCATCTCTGCTTTTTGCAGATGATGTGGTTCTGTTGGCTTCATCAAGCCGTGACCTCCAACTCTCATTGGAGCAGTTCGCAGCGGCTGGGATGAGAATCAGCACCTCCAAATCTGAGACCATGGTCCTCAGTCGGAAAAGGGTGGCATGCCATCTCCAGGTCGGGGATGAGATCCTGCCCCAAGTGGAGGAATTCAAGTATCTTGGGGTCTTGTTCACGAGTGAGGGAAGAATGGGACGGGAGATCGACGGGCGGATCGGTGCAGCGTCTGCAGTGATGCGGACTTTGTATCGGTCCGTTGTGGTAAAGAAAGAGCTAAGCCGAAAGGCGAAGCTCTCAATTTACCGGTCGATCTTCGTTCCTACCCTCACCTGTGGTCATGAGCTGTGGGTCGTGACCGAAAGAACAAGATCCCGGATACAAGCGGCCGAAATGAGTTTCCTCCGCAGGGTGTCCGGGCTCTCCCTTAGAGATAGGGTGAGAAGCTCGGTCATCCGGGAGGATCTCAGAGTAGAGCCGCTGCTCCTCCGCATTGAGAGGAGCCAGATGAGGTGGCTGGGGCATCTGATTCAGATGCCTCCCGGACGCCTCCCTGGTGAGGTGTTCCGGCCATGTCCCACCGGGAGGAGACCCCGGGGACGACCGAGGACACGCTGGAGAGACTACATCCTTCGCCTGGCCTGGGAACGCCTCGGGATCCCCCCGGAAGAGCTGGATGAAGTGGCTGGGCAGAGAGAAGTCTGGGCGTCCCTGCTGAAGCTACTGCCCCCGCGACCCGACCCTGATAAGCGGTAGAGAATGGATGGATGGATGGATGGACTTGGAGAAGGTGTTTGACCGTGTCCCTCGGGCAATCCTGTGGTGGGTGGGTACTTCGGGAGTATGTGGTACCGAACCCCCTTATACGGGCTGTCCGGTTCCTGTACGACTAGTGTCAGAGTTTGGTCCGCATTGCCAGCAGTAAGTCGCATTCGTTTTCGGTGAGGGTTGGACTGTGCCAAGGCTGCCCTTTGTCAACGATTCTGTTCATAACTTTTATGGACAGAATTTCTAGGCACAGCCGAGGCACAGATAGGGTCCAGTTTGGTGGCCTCAGTATTGGATCTCTGCTTTTTGCAGATGATGTGGTTCTTTTGGCTTCATCAAGCTGTGGTCTTCAACTGGAGTGATTCGCAGCCGAGTGTGAAGCAGTTGGAATGAAAATCAGCACCTCCAAATCTGAGACAATGGTCCTCAGTCAGAAAAGGGTGGCGTGCCCTCTCCAGGTCAGGGACGAGATCGTGCCCCAAGTGGAGGAGTTCAAGTATCTTGGGGCCTTGTTCACAAGTGAGAGAAGAATGGAAAGGGAGATCGGTGTAGTGAGGCTTCATTCAAATCTTGCTAGCAGTTTCAACACTACACACTGCACCTTAACAGGATGGATAGGAGTGCAACAGGGGTGGAAAGGACCATAACAGTGTAAATTTCCTAACATTAATGCAATTGATTAATATAATTTCCACCCTGTCAGGTTTAATTAAGTAATATAATTTCCCCACCTATGGGCGGCACAGTGCACGGCTGGTTAGCACAGTTCCGAGGACCTGGGTTCAAATCCGGCCTCACCTGTGTAGAGTTTGCATGTTCTTCCCATGCCTGCGTGGGTTTTCTTCGGCACGACTGGTTAGCACAGTTCCGAGGACCTGGGTTCAAATCCGGCCTCACCTGTGTAGAGTTTGCATGTTCTTCCCATCCCTGCGTGGGTTTTCTCCAGGTGCTCTGGTTCCCCCCCCACATCCCAAAAACATGCACGGTAGGTTAATTGGAGACTTTAACGTGTCCGTAGGTATGAATGTGAGTGCAAATGTTTTTTGCTTTTTTTTGTACCCTGCGATTGGCTTGCAACCAGTTCAGTGTACCCCGCCTCCTGTCCGCAGTGAGCTGGGATAGGCTCCAGCATACCCATGACGCTGGTGAGGAAAAGCGGTGTAGAAAATGGATGGATGGATGGATGGATGGAATTTCCCCCCTGTTAAATTTAACAGGATGGGATTTTTTTCCCACTCAAATTAGCCATTGCGCTGTGAATCAAATCTAGTTTCAGCTAGGTATCAATTCACAAAAATCTTTAACTTAGTATATTTATCAAACAAGTTTGTGATTTAAAAAATAATTGTTTACTTTTATCATAATTTAACTCAATAGCTCAGAAGCTTAAGAGTATGGTAAAGATCATAAAAATTTAAAAAAACAGCACAGAAAGTTTATACTTTGCACAGAAAGTTTATACTTTGCATCTTTAAGTTCCCTCAATGTCATATCTGCAATGTGGATACATGGGAACTGTTTTTTTTTTTTTCTTGAGCGAAAAACCACCACAGACTAATAGGATGGAATGGGATATTGGGGTCAGCCAATAAAGACATAAATCTAAACAATAATGCAGTTGTATCTCTATTTAATGACACTTATATTTCAAATATGTCTCTCTGAATTTTGCCTTGGGGACATCATTTTAAAGGGACATCGAGGGAAAACATGTTAATCGCCACTGAAAAAAAAAAAAAACATTTTACATGCATGATTTTGTTTTCATGATAGAAGAAAGGCAACAATCTACAATAAAATGTTTTCATAATAAACATTTATTTATCCTTAACTATTGCAAGTCTTTTCATTGGGACGGAAAAGGCACCAATCAGGAATGACCTATGAACGACCAAAATCACGTCCCGCCCTCATTACCATGGTAACCGCCCTTTGGCTTCTCCAATTTCGCTACAATAGTCTTGATTCCAATTTAGCAATAACAATATCGTACGATACAATATGCGCTGTCCATAATTTCAATTCTATTTGCGCAAGTTTGACTCAGATCTCAAGGAACATGTACATTGTACTGCATTGATGACCACATCAACAGCCAATCAGAGTGCCAATTGAAGGGGATATACCAACAGGGGACGCGATGAAAGGGGCTAATGATAAGCTAGTAAAACTGCAGAGGGGAGCACGAATACGGCGCAAGACACGACAAAACAAGCTTCTTCTGGGGAAACTCCCTTCGGACCCATGGGAAATAGGGAATCACTGTTACGATAATCCAATCATCCACCACTTGACTAAAATAATGTCGTCAAAAACATGATCACTGACAGCCATAATGCCAAACACTGTATTTTAATAAATTGAAGGAGCGATGTGGGGAAAGGTGACGTAAGACATGGAGCTGCAGGAATGCTCGCACATGCGCAGAAAAAAGCTGGCAAGCGGGAACCGTTGCCAGGAAATCAGACGCCCTGCGAACGCCATCTTGGCTCTATCATCAGTGAAGCATTATGGGTCGCTTCGCGGGGCGCCATTTTGGCTCACCGGGTTCTTGGGAGACAGATTTGTGGAACTCGGAGCGACTGGCAGCATCCGACTATAACGGTGGACGTAGCGTTTGATGTATTGGATGCAATTTCGGCCTTCATAAGAAGCAAGACTCCAAAGTGGAGATCCTCTGCTTGGGTTCGGGGAGCGGATTACCTATCCATACGATATGTTAGGGTAGGGTAAACCGTCTGAGATACAGGGCGTACACAGTGCAATCAAGACAGGAGCCAACCGGCTGTTCCGTCGTCAGCTAGTCCATTAACCCAGAAATCCAAGCATTTTCCATAGCTCCGTTAGCTTGCGGTGAAGCTCAGCACTTTGGTCCGATCTGGAAGACTTTGTGGATTTTGCCGATGGAGTCAAATACTTTGCACCGTATTTCGATAAAATAACGCTGACCCGAGTCATGCAATTGTTTCATTGCATAGGAGGAAAATCTCCAACCCTTGTAGTCTGGTCTGTGGTTCCTGTTGAGCTAGCCCGCTAGCTGGCTAGCCCGCTCACCGGGATATCTGTACCAGAGAAGGTGGGGCGGGCGAACTTGGAGTCTTGACTGGCCGACGCATTTCATCTTCATCGCATTTGGGACATACGTTTCCAGTGTCAACGACCTACAATAATAACTCCTACATTAATTAAGTGTCCGAAACCATTGCTCCCGCTTTTGCCTTTGCACCATGGCGGACGACGATGTGCTTTTCGAGGATGTCTACGAGTTGTGTGAAGTGATTGGCAAGTGAGTACAGACAGCACATGTTCATCTTTGTTGTTTATAACTATTTTGCATTATATTCCTTCTGCCGCAACATTGTATTTCATATTTGATGTCGACACGCTTTCTTGCTTCTTGTTTGAGTCTGGCATCTCTTCATGTTATTCCTAGTACGATAGTGGCATCATCACTACATCCCCTTCGTGTGTGTGGGCATGCAAAATGGATCATGTGACTGCAAATTTAGGGCCCAATGACAGGATTACAATGCTTAGTTTGCAACTGCCATGTCTGCCCACTCAGCGGAGGCCAGTTGTCAGAGGAGACATTAGAAAGCAACTGCAAAGTGTGTTTCTTTTAAACTAAAGCGACATATGGGCGCACCAACCCCAAACCACCTGGAATTTTAACTTTGTTCCTTTGTGGTGAAAGTTGGCTTAGACTTAAGTTGTGGACAGGACCTTCCCGCCCCTTGGAAGTGCCACTCACTTTAGGAGATCTTCAGATCATTACAACTATGCTTTACACGATCAGGATTTTTGGGACCAATCAGCGAGTTTAAATAACCGATCACCGATCCGATCACAAGATGGAGGAATGCGTCTATTTTAATGACCTGTTCATTTACTGTATATACTTGTGTACCTAATTACTCAAAAAATTCTATTTACAATAAAGAATGTATCTTTGGTCCTCTATTTATGCCAGTGAGGCATAGGGACAGACAGAACAAATGAATGGTCTTCTATTAGATGGCAGGAAGCAAATACAGTAATTAATGTATCGACTTTTTGTGACCTTTTTTTTGTTTGTGGGTGTGCCATGAGATTTTTCAATTATAAAATATGTTCCTTGGCTCCAAAAGGTTGGAAATCACTGCCCTAGTCAGATCGTGTATTGTAATCAGTCAGGTCAAACCAACATGACAGAAATAATGGGTGCTAACTTACTGTAATTAAATTACTTTATTTTTAATTAAATGACTTCACCCACACCGAAACTTTAGAGCATGATTCGACAGAACGGCGGCATGTTTACGTCCAACTGTTCGTGCTAGCAGTAGCTTGTTAGGCTAGATAACGTTTTGTTGCCTGCTTGCGAGCTGTATCGTATTAAAAGTATGGGAACATACCTCAAGCAAGCCTCAAACGAACATCCTCTCCTCTCCTGAGCACCGGTGACCACCAACACACATTTTTCCCCATTTCGTTCTTTCAAACACAGCGCGATCCACTCTTGTTGTCACGGTAACGAGTGTATCTGGTTGCATTTGAGTTGACAAGATAAAGCCCACTGATCGTAAAAAACGGGATGCGGTGGTATCTGAATAAAAGGTTTTATTGCAGTAGTCTGACATAGTGCAAGCGTGAAAGAGCAAATTTGTCTTGTAGTCTGATCCGGGCATTACGTGTTGACTGTCTCAGACGGGTGTCTGTTTCACACCGCTGACAGTTTTTTATTTTTTTATTTTTATTTTTTAAATAACTTTATTGACCGTCAGATATTTACAGGTCTACGTCAAAAGACGTGCGACAAGGCTAAAAATAAAATAGCTTTTGGATTCAAATATACTGTGCATGATGGCGACTCGGAGTAAATGTCTTTCGTGGAGCCGATCAATGACGCCTTTTGCGGAGCATTGATCGGATCGACGAATTATGACATTTCAGCCGATCAGCATAAAATGCTAATTATCGGCCGATACCGATAAGGCCGATAAAATTGGTGTAAAGTCTAATTACAGCTGTAGTTTTGCACATTGGACACTTAGACACGAGGCCCTGCAGCTTACCTGTGTTTTCTGGTTCCTGTTTTGGTCACTAATTCAAGGAACGCCCTGGAAAACTACCCTTAAATTCCACAAGCTAGTTCATGAATGAATTTGGTTTAGAAGACAAGAGTGGGCGGTGATAGCTTTGCAGTAACTTTGCTGTGGAATTAAGGCTATTACAGGGCAAGATTGTTAGAATATTTTTTTTTTTTTTGTGAAAATTAAGTTGATGGATCAATGTGTTGAGTTCTGGTGTCTTGAGATTCTGTGTTTCCGGAATAAAAAAGGGATAATTTTTCCTGAGCCCAGATGTGTGAGAGGAAGGCTGTCTGGGAGCAGATCAATCAGCAGAGTGGGATGGCCTTGAGGCTGAGGGTATAAATGATGTCAGCAGGCCTTGGCAGCATCACTCTTTTCCCAGTTTGGTCTTTCATCTCTCACTCCAGTAGGGACAATGAAACCTGATAATTGCAGTTTTAAAATTTGTTTTGGGGGGGGGGTACGAGACATATCTGGTTGATTTGTAGATTTCATTCTGTTCCTTTGTCTTTGGCGCTCACTGTAACATTGCACTGGTCACACACATTTTTCTGCTGCATATCAATGCAAAACTGCCTTCCCTAAGATTTTCTATATGTGGCTTGAAAGTGAGTGAGTTATCAACTAAGACACCTAAGTATTTATACATATTGTGTCCCTCTGTTTCATCGCCCTCAAGAATGGACACTGTGGGAATCATTCGAGGCAGTTTTTTACAGATAGAAAACAACATAAGCTTTTTTTTATCCTCACTGAGGAAAAAAAACTGTTGAATTGTGTTGGACAGCTACAAAAGCTTTCTGCAAAGATTCGACAGCCTGAGCAAGAGTTGATCCATAGCAGTAAATCACAGTTGTTTGCATCAGACGCATTTAGACCTAAAGGCCTCTTTATACTCTCACGCTCTTGCGGGCGACAGTGCCCACATTGCATCACGTGACCGACTCATTGGGCCGCACGGCCCCTATTCGACACCTGATGCGCACATGGCACAAATTGTAGCCGCACGCAGAATGCTGCGGAGATGTTCTCTCGTGATTGGTCCGTTTTAGTCATATGCTGTGATAACGTGCTCAGCTACTCAGCCGCACATACCACCTACGCCGCCGCCTTCTTGATTGATTTTTGCAATATAATTAAACGTGTCATCTCGGTTCATTTGTTCTGGCAGGCACTGTTCCACGCTCGCCATTGTTGTTGCTTTGGTCCTTGTTCCGGAAAGTAAAAATGACTACCGGAATTGGCCATAAAATGCAGAAGAAACTCCACCCTGTGGTGTCCTAGCCAATACCAGCTGTAGTGACACCCCCGACTTGGAGAACTGCAGCACATTTTCAAAACGCCGCGCGTGGGTTGGCCTCAAGTATAAAGGCGAACTGCGCGCGGGATAGCCACAGTGACGTCAGCGCGGTCGTTGCCCGCACGAGTATAAAGAAGCCTTAAGTCATTGATACAAATCACAAATAAGAGAGGGCCCAATACAGAATGCTGTGGTACCCCCTTGTGGACAGTAACAAATTAAGCACATACCATCTTAATTAATGCAGTGGGACCTTCTGCTGAGGTAATTTGAAAACCAAGCAACTGTTTGCTCTGAAAATACACAGTGATGCAAGCTAATATTTAAAATATCGTCTTCAATGGTCTCAACCACTTTTGACAAATCAATAAAAAAGGATGTACAGTGTTGTTTTTTGTGCGACAGTTATGTCATTTACCAGTTTCATTACTGCTGTGACGGTACAGTTTTTTTTTCTGAAGCCAGATTGATATGTTGATAGAATGTCACGAAAACTCCTTTACTTGGTCCATAACGAGCTTCTAGAATTTTGGCACAAATTGAGAGGTTTAATATTACGCTGTAATTTGTCAAAATTGCAGGGGCACGACCTTTTAATAATGCGAGGACAAAAGCTGATTTCCAAAGAGAAGCTTTATCAATTTTTATTTCTACTGTGACATTAAAAAAGGATTGTTAGAGCTCTGCCACAAAGTCCGCTGCAAGTTTTAAAAAGTAAGGATCTATCAAATCGGGACCGTAAGGTTTTTTTTTTATGATCTAATGTTTTAAGGGGTAAAGGGGAACTTCCTGCACAGAAAAAAGGTACAAGATTAAAAGGGTCCCCAGTGTAAGTTGTAAAAATTGTGCAGGGTTTCACAGAGGCAGTTCCAAGAGAGTCAAACAAAGAGGGACAAAGGGAGTTTTTATAAAATTCTTATTAAAACAGTTGAACCCTATTGTATAGAGGAGTAGAGTCGTTTAAAATATAGGTAGGTAGAGTGCTTTTACGCAACAGTGTACCAGTAGGAACATTTAAAAATCCGTTTGTATTTACTGTATATTTGAAGAACTCTAAATTGCTTTCATTCAGATCTGACTTCAGCTCAAGCAGATTACTATCTATAGTAGCATTTATTTACTTTGAACCTGCTGTTTGGACCACACTAACACAGTGACGTATGTTAGCCACAGTGAGGGAATGCAAAACTGCAGCTCAAAGCAAAATATTATTTTTTTTTTCCCCCCTCTCTCTTCATGTTGAGTCTGAAGCTGCATGTGTTCTGTCTGTTTAGGCTTGAACAGGAAATCGAGGCGCTCAAAGGAAAGTGCCCTCATGTCCAGCACAGCAGTTTACAACAAAAAAGCCTGTCACCCAGTCTTAGATTTAAAGTATAAAGGAGACCTCTGTAATGATTTGTTAAATTCTGGCAAGTGTTTGATGACTGCTGTTGTCCCGATGTGAAGATCATGTCAGCGTTTTATATGAACCCACAGCTGCGGTGATGTCAGCATGACATGTGGCCTCTGCGCTCCCTCAGACACACGTTCTCTCTTACACTTGTCTTTTTGATTCCTGCATAAATTAGTGGGCATGACTAGACTATTTCATATCATACATTTAAATTAGGGTTTGATGTATACATTGTAAATAATACCTCTTCCCCCAGCTGCATGTAGTTTTCCCCATTCGTAAATTGATTTTCACTGCATTCCCCATTATTTAGTCATCATTGCAAATGGGCAGGCAGTGTTGCCCAACCCTCATTACTTGATGGCAGTAATGAGTTTTATTGACACATTACATATTAGCATCTTCCATTAGACCACTCGCTGGCTTTTGAGATACTGTTGCAAAGGGATGCACAGCTGCTATAGCACTTTACCCCCTGTGGGCAAAGGTCAATATAGTTGTCAGATCATCACCACGGTACCTCGTGGGATCTAGCGTTTTGCTGACCAAACTGTTCACATACTTAATACTTTGTTTACATGGTTCAGAGAGAAATGGCAATCAGAGGAAACTTTAAAAACTCACCAAATGTACTTTTGACAGGTTTGTCTACACAGTAAATGGTAAATGGCTGTCTACTTTCACACTCAATAGGTCATCTGCCTACCAAACTACACTATATTGCCAAAGGTATTCGCTCACCCATCCAAATAATCGGAATCAGGTATTCCAATCATTTCCATTGCTGTAGGCGTTTAAAATATGGCACCTGGGCATGCAGACTGTTTTTACAAACATTTGTGAAATAATGGTTTGCTCTCATGAATTCCAGCGTGGAACTGTGATAGGATGCCACCTGTGCAACAATTCCAGTAGTGAAATTTCCATGGTTCCAATATTCCGCAGTCGACTGTCCGCTGTATTATAAGAACATGTAAGCGTTTGCGAACGACAGCAACTCAGCCATCAAGAGGTAGGCCACGTAAACTGATGGAAAGGATGCTGAGGCGCTTAGTGCGAAAAGGTCGCCAACTCTCTGCAACTCTCAAACACTACAGATCTCCAAATCACGTGGCCTTCAGATTAGCTAAAGAACAGTGCGCAGAGCACTTCATGGAATGGGTTTCCATGGCCGAACAGCTGCATCCAAGCCATACATCACTAAGTGCAATGTAAAGCGTCGGCTGCAGTGGTGTAAAGCACGTGGCCACTAGAGTGACAATCACGCTTCTCCGTCTGGCAATCTGATGGACAAGTCTGGGTTGCCAGGAGAACGGTACTTGTCTGACTGCATTGTGCCAACTAAGGTTTCGTGGAGGGGGGATTATGGTGTGGGGTTGTTTTTCAGCAGCTGAACTTGGCCCTTTTGTTACAGTAAATGGAACTCTGAATGCCTCAGCATACCAAGAGATTTTGGACAATGCCATGCTCCCAACATTGTGGGAACAGTTTGGAGCTGGCCCCTTCTTCTTCCAGCATGACTGTGCACCAGTGGACAAAGCAAGGTCCATAAAGACATGGATGACAGAGTCTGGTGTGGATGAATTTGATTGTCCTGCACAGAGTCCGGACTTCAACCTGATAGAACATCTTTGGGATGAATTAGAGTGTTTTATACTTTATACTCGCGCTGGCGGCGACCACGGTGACGTCACTGCGGCCATCCCGCGCGTAGTTTGCCTTTATACTCGAGTGCAACCCACGCGCGGAGTTTTGAAAATGTATTGCAATTCACCTCCAAGTCGGGGGTGTTGCTATGGCTGGTATTGGCTAGGACACCACAGGGTGGAGTTTCCTCTTCATTTTTTTTGGGCCATTTCCGGTAGCTGTTTTTACTTTCCTTTCAGTAACAAGGAACAAAGCAACATCAATGGCGACCGTGGAACAGTGTCTCCTAGAACAAATGGATCTAGATGACCAGATGATACGTTTAATTATGGCAGCGGCGTAGATGGTATGTCGAACCATGGGGCACGCTGAGTATGTCATCACAGCATGTGACTAAAACGGCCCAATCACGAGAGATGATCTCCGCGTTCTACGCGGAGCAACAATATTTGCCGTGTGCGCGTCAAGCTACGCAGAGGGGCCGCGTTGGCCAATTCGTCGGTCACGTGATGCAATACGGGCGTTGTTGGCCGTGCGAGCGCGGGAGTATAAAGAGGCCTTTAGACCCAGGCCTTCTCGTCCAACATCAGTGTGTGACCTCACAAATGCACTTCTGGAAGAATGGTCCAAAATTTCCATAAACACACTCCTAAACCTTGTGGACACCCTTTCCAGAAGAGTTGAAGGTGTAATAGCTTCAAAGGGTGGACTGATGTCATATTGAATTTGATGGATTAGGAATCAGATGTCACTTAAATTCATATGTGAGTCAAGGCAGGTGAATATTTTTGGCAATATAGTGCATGTTAGGAAGCACATCAACAATATCCGCCATCTCCTTTGCTACCATTGTTGTGGTCTCCCTTGCACATGTCCCTGTACTAATGCTTTTATTTCAGTATTTATAGCTGTGTGGCATACTACTGCTCTGAAATTCTCTTGGCAACAGTATGGAGAAACGTCCATATGCCAAACCTTCCACATTGCTATTGGCACACCATTATGAACACAAGAGTTCTGACTACGTACACACTCATGCGTAGGTGTCTGATTAAGTTTGTGTTTATTGTAGGGGACCCTTTAGTGTGGTGCGCCGCTGCATCAACAGGGACACGGGCCAGCAGTTTGCTGTAAAGATCGTCGACGTGGCCAGCTTCACCTCTAGCCCTGGCCTCAGCACTGAAGGTGAGAAAGTGTGCAGACCTTGTTGCCGTGCTTATATTTAAACCTTGGGCCTTGTGCACCTGGAACACCATATGGGCATGGTACAACCAATCTGGACACATGGGCAATGAATTTGAAGTTTCCAGAAATGACACTTTGATGGCCAAATCTGTGTGTCAGATAGGTTGAAGGGGCAGGACCCACCTCGTGTGTTTGCATGCATGTTAAAATAATAGGCATGTGAGTGTGCGTTGGCTCACACAATCTACCATCTGGAATGCCTGTCAGGGATCAGGTTGGGGGCCAGTAACAACAGCGAGAGAGGGAAATGACTCTGGGGAGGAGAAATGCTAACAATCTCTGGAGACTTGGGTTGTTTCAATATTGAAATCAACATAAATTATCTAAAATTGTAGGTTATTTTCACGATTCTAAAACCTGCCGTACACAGAGCAACACGGTAAAAGCTGACTGAACTTGTTTTTATGAGTCAGCCACTGGTTTTAGTGCAAATCACTGTTGCATGATGTTGCAATTTCGCAAAAGTTACAGCCAATCAAATATTCACATGACCTTTCACCCCAAAAAAAAAAATCAATGTTTATGTGTTTTTGAGCGTAAGACAAGGCTATCTGGCGACTGCATACGGTGGGGGGGAGGAGGGGAGATGATACAGGTAACCAATGGTATGGTCTGTACATCACTTTTTGGGCCATGGTTCGCTACATTTTTGGTACAAGTTTTGTGCATGAAGAGAACTGTTTTTTCTTTCTCAAAATAATTTCTTTATTTTGCTTGGCAGCATAAACTGCATTTTATTCAGGTATGTGCGAAACAATTTTAATATTGAGGGAAAGTCCATTTATTTCAATAATTTGTTTCAAAAAGTTAAACTTGTTATATTTGTTCACCACAGGCAAAGTGAAATATTTAAAGCAGTGGTTCTTAACCTGGGTTCGGTGAGGCAGTCGCTGGGGTTCAACGCCGGACTCAACACACACCGTGTGTGTATGTATGCGTAACAGCCTTTTTAGACTGCATTTTGAATGGAGGTTTCATGCCGTTCAAAACGCAACGCTGCGTCAAGGTGGGCGTTTGCGGCCCTGCGCCTCGAGTTGAAATACTTTTTCTTTTTAAACTCTTTATTTAACATTTCAACAATGCACTTGAGTTGAGTAACATTGCTGCTACACCAGACAGCACATCCAATAATAAAAAAGAGCCCAAAAAATTTTCGAGGATTGTAGAAATAAAGAAAAGGAACAGAGTTTGTTGTGAATTTTCAACGAACCCTCTTATATTTTTCACTCTTTGTTATAGTGCAGCCATACTACAGCCATTTGCAGCCATGTTCATCTCCCCCCCCCATTAATGTACACACAGCACCCTATATTGACAGAAAAAAAACAGAATTGTTGATATTTTTGCCATTTTATTAAAAAAGAAAAACTAAAATACCACACAGCCATAAGTATTCAGACCCTTTGCTGTGACACTCATATATTTAACTCGGGTGCTGTCCATTTCTTCTGATCATCCTTGAGATGGTTCGACACCTTCAGTGGAGTCCAGCTGTTTAATTATACTGATTGGTCTTGATTAGGAATATAAGACCGTACAGCTCACAGTGCATGTCAGAGCAAATGAGAATCACTATGTCAAAGGAACTGCTTGAAGAGCTCAGAGACAGAATTGTGGCAAGGCACATATCTGGCCAAGGTTACAAAAACATTTCTGATGCACTTATGGTTCCTAAGGGCACAGTGGCCTCCATAATCTTTAAATGGGAGACGTTGGGGACAACAAGAACCCTTCCGAGAGCTGGGCATCCGGCCAAACTGAGCAATTGGGGGAGAAGAGCCTTCGTGAGAGAGGTAAAGAAGAACCCAAAGATCACTGTGACTAAGTTCCAGAGATGCAGTCGGGAGATGGGAGAAAGTTCTCGAAAGTCAACCATCACTCCAGCCCTCCACCAGTCGGGTTATTTTCGGCAGAGTGGCCTGACGGAAGCCTCTCCTCAGTGCAAGACACAGGAAAGCCCGCATGGAGTTTGCTAAAAACACCTGAAGGATGGTGATAAATACGATTCGCTGGTGTTGTGAGACCAAGTAAGAACTTTTTGGCCTTAATTATAAGTGGTATGTGTGGAGAAAACCAGGCACTGCTCATCACCTGTCCAACAGTGAAGCATGGTGGTGGCAGCATCATGCTGTGGGAGAGTTTTTCAACTGCAGGGACAGGACGACTGGTTGCAATCGAAGCAAAGATGAATGCGGCCAAGTACAGGGATATCCTGGATGAAAACCTTCTAGAGTGCTCAGGACCTCATACTGGGCCAAAGATTAACCTGGTGCTGGAGAGTGACTGGGGAGAGGGAAGTCTGGGCGTCCTTGCTAAATCTACTGCTCCCGCAACCCGACCTCAGATAAGCGGTAGAAAATGGATGGATGGATGAATACGTTCCATACCGTGTGTATGTGTGTATATATGTGTACATGTGTATATGTATGTATATGTGTATATGCATGTATGTATGTATGTGTGTATATATATATATATATATGTATGTATAGATGGATGGATGGATGGATGATAGAGCGGCTGAAATTATTATTAATTGAAGTATTTAACACGTCACCATTTTCTCTTAATATATTTCCGAAGGTGCAATTGACCTGAAAATTTCACCAGACGTTGGGAACAACCCAAGTAATCCATACATAACAAAGAAAGTAGAACAAATAAGCTCAGGAATTAGGTTGTGTGAAATAATGTGACATGACACAGGGAAGAAGTATTGAACACGCAAACTGGTATTTATTTAATACTTTGTACAAAAGCCTTTGTTTCCAAAGACAGCTTCAAGACGCCTCCTGTATTGAGAAACTAGTTGCATGCATTGCTCTGGTGTCATTTTGTCCCATTCCTCCACACAAGCAGTCTTCAAATCTTGAAGGTTCCGTGGGCTTCTTTTATGCACCTTGAGGTTCTGTTCTTTCCATAGATTTGATTGGATTCAAGTCAAGTGATTTGGCTGTGCCATTCTTGCATCTTTATTTTTTTCTGTGAAACCAATTGAGTTTCCTTAGCAGTATGTTTTGGATCATTATCCTGCTGAAATGTACACCCACATTTTATTTTCATCATCCTCGTAGATGGCAGCAGATTTTTGTCAAGAATGTCTTGGTACATTTGCCCATTCATCCTTCCTTCGATAATGTGAAGTTTACCAGTACAATTTCTTAAAAAGCAGCCCCACACCATCATTTTCCCACCTCTGAACTTCACTGTTGGTATGGTGTTTTTAGGGTGATGTGCAGTGCCATTACTCCTCCAAACGTGGTGAGCATTATGGGATTCAAACAGTTAAATTTTGCTCTCATTCGACCAGACTATATTCTCCCAGTTTTTAACTGGCTTGTCAAAATGTTGTTCAGTAAACTGAGCTTTGACATGCTTTTTTTTTTCCAGCAATGGGGTGTTACGTGGTGAGTCTGCATACAAGCCACGGCGGCAAAGTGCATTGCTCACCGTTTTCCTTGTGACAACAGTACCTGCTAATTCCAGGTCTTTTTGAAGCTCTCTTCAGGTGGTCCTTGGCTCTTAGACAACTTTTCTGATTATTCTTTGCACTCCTGTCAGAAATCTTGCAAGGAGCACCTGATTGAGGCAAATTTATGGTGGTATGATTGGTTTTCCACTTGGGTATTATCGCCCAAACCGTACTCACTGGAACATTCAGAAGCTTAGGTATGTGCCTGTAACCATTGTTACGTTTTGCAACAATTAGTTTGACATGGTCTTGAGACAGCTCTTTGCTCTGACCCATCATGCGATGTGTCTTGACTCACACCCTGGCAATGAGACCTTTTTGTAGGCCATCAATTAGGACTGAACCAGCCCATATTCATTTGTACTGAAAAGGGGCTAGATTCCTGTTTGATTGATAGATTTTAGGTGTTGTTTTGGCTTTCCATGCCTTTTTGCACCTCCCTTTCTGCATGTGTTCAATACTATTTTGCTGTGTCATTTCACATTATTACACACAATTTATTTCTGAGCTTACTTGTTCTACTTTCTTTGTATGTGTGGATTACTTGGGTGGTTCCCAACATCTGGTGAAAATTTCAGGTCAATAGCACCTTTGGAAGTATATTTAATGAGAAAAATGGTGACGTGTTACTTATTTCAGCCGCTGTGCGTGTGTGTATATGTATGTATGTATGTGTGTATTTAGCTTTATATATTTAGCACCTCACTTTATATGATTCATTTTGGCGCATCCATTCGACACGCCCACAGCGTCTGAGAGCTGAGGTGGCCTTTATTATTCAAGTTTTGAAGCCTGATTATTTTATTTATTTTTTTGTTTTACTTTTTTTTTTTTTTTTTTTGAGCGAGTCTTTTTCTGACAGAATAAGTAAGGAAGCTATCTTGTCTTTGTGGGTTTCTATTACAAAAAGGAAAAGTCTTTGCAAAGGGAGGAAAAGGTACAAGTCTTAAGTTGTCACCCCTTACTGAAGAGCGAGCAAAAAAAAATCACCCTCGTTATATAGAAGTGAGAGCGTCAGAGAAGAAAATGAAAGAAAATAATTATCTTTGTCCAGCTGCACTCGAACTTATCTTTATCGGAATGGGTACAAGCAGAGACTGAGGACAAACAGCTAGTTGTCACAATATGGCCAGGACACACTTGAGTACAGTCTGTGCTGACTAAAGGCTTCTTTATACTCGCGCGGACGGCGACCGCACTGCAGTTCTCCTCCAAGTCGGGGGTGTCGCTACGGCTGGTATTGGATAGGACACCACAGGGTGGAGTTTCCTCTGCATTTATTTTTTGCCATTTCCGGTAGCCGTTTTTACTTTCATTTCAGTAACAAGGAACAAAGCAACAACAATGGCGACCGCGACAGAACAAATGGACCTAGATGACCAGATGATACGTTTAATTATGCTGCAAAAGCGATCGAGAAGGCCGTGACGTAGATGGTGTGTAGAAAAAATGGGCACGCTGGTACGTCATCAGAGCATGTGACTAAAACAGACCAATCACGAGAGATGATCTCCCCGGCGTTCGACGCGCAGCAGCTATTTTTGTCGGGTGCGCAGCAAGCTACGCAGATGTGCTGCGCAGGGCAATTCGTCGGTCCCGTGATGTCTGCCGCGCGACCGCGGGATTATAAAGAGGCCTTAAGAGCTATGGAGCAATAATACATGTGAAGGTTGTACAACCCCAATTCCAATGAAGTTGGGACGTTGTGTTAAACATAAATAATAATAGAATACAATGATTTGCAAATCATGTTCAACCTATATTTAATTGAATACACTACAAAGACAAGATATTTAATGTTCAAACTGATACACTTTATTGTTTTTAGCAAATAATCATTAACTTAGAATTTTATGGCTGCAACACGTTCCAAAAAAGCTGGCACAGGTGGCAAAAAAGACTGAGAAAGTTGAGGAATGCTCATCAAATGCCTGTTTGGAACATCCCACAGGTGAACAGGCTAATTGGGAACAGGTGGGTGCCCAGATTGGGTATAAAATGTGCTTCCCTGAATTGCTCAGTTTTTAACAAGCAAAGATGGGGCGAGGTTCACCTCTTTGTGAACTAGTGCGTGAGAGAATAGTCGAACAGTGTAATGACAATGTTCCTCAATGTACAATTGCAAGGAATTTAGGGATTTCATCATCTTCGGTCCATAATATCATCAAAAGGCTCAGAGAATCTGGAGAAATCACTGCATGTAAGCGGCAAGGCCGAAAACCAACATTGAATGGCCATGACCTTAGATCCCTCAGGTGGCACTGCATCAAAAACCGACATCAATGTGTAAAGGATATCACCACATGGGCTCAGGAACACTTCAGAAAACCAATGTCAGTAAATACAGTTCGGCGCTACATCCGTAAGTGCAACTTGAAACTCTACTATGCAAAGCAAAAGCCATTTGTCAACAACACCGCAAAACGCTGCCGGCTTCTCTTGGCCCGAGCTCATGTAAGATGGACTGATGCAAAGTGGAAAAGTGTTCTGTGGTCCGACGAGTGCACATTTCAAATTATTTTTGGAAATAGTGGACGTCGTGTCTTCCGGGCCAAAGAGGAAAAGAAACATCGGACTGTTATAGACACAAAGTTCAAAAGCCAGCATATTTGATGGTATGGGGCTGTGTTAGTGCAATGGCATGAGTAACTTGCATCATCATCTGCAACATCTGTGAAGGCACCATTAATGCTGAAAGGTACATTCAGGTTTTGGAGAAACATATGCTGCCATCCAAGCAATGTCTTTTTCATGGACGCCCCTGCATATTTCAGCAAGACAATGCCAAACCACATTCTGCAGGTGTTACAACAGTGTGGCTTTGTAGTAAAAGAGTGCGGGTACTAGACTGGCCTGTCTCCAATTGAAAATGTGTGGCGCATTATGAAGCGTAAAATACGACAACGGAGACCCCGGACTGTTGAACAGCTGAAGCTGTACATCAAGCAAGAATGGGAAATAATTCCACCTACAAAGCTTCTATAGTTAGTGTCCTCAGTTCCCAAATGTTTATTGAATGTTGTTAAAAGAAAAGGTGATGTAACACAGTGGTAAACATTACCTGTCCCAGCTTTTTTGGAACGTGTTGCAGCCATGAAATTCCAAGTTAATGATTATTTGCTAAAAACAATAAAGTTCATCAGTTTGAACATTAAATATCTTGTCTTTGTAGTGTATTCAATTAAATATAGGTTGAACATGATTTGCAAATCATTGTATTCTATTATTATTTATGTTTAACACAACGTCCCAACTTCATTGGAATTGGGGTTGTACAACCTTCACATGTATTATTGCTCCATAGCTCTTAAGGCCTCTTTATAATCCCGCGGTCGCGCGGCAGACATCACGGGACCGACGAATTGCCCTGCGCAGCACATCTGCGTAGCTTGCTGCGCACCCGACAAAAATAGCTGCTGCGCGTCGAACGCCGGGGAGATCATCTCTCGTGATTGGTCTGTTTTAGTCACATGCTCTGATGACGTACCAGCGTGCCCATTTTTTCTACACACCATCTGTATTCAATTATATATAGGTCGAACGTGATTCGCAAATCATTGTATTCTGTTTTTATTTGTTTAACACAACATCCCAACTTCATTGGAATTGGGGTTGTATAAAACTAATAGAATATGTGGTATATATGAAACTAATTTTCCAACTCAGCTCTCCCTTTTGATAATATAACACAATCTATTATTATTCACATATAAAAGGAAAAATACTAAACATTACTAATCACCAAGTAACCAACAATTACCCAAATAGCATGGAGCAATCAAAATGATATAACGGTCTAACATGTTTTTACAAAAACAACCTCATAATTATCTAGAAATTCACATCTTACAGTAGGTCTAAGAAAATCCTTCATTAGCGGGTCTGTAAGTCAGTCATGCAATGAAGTTAGACTGAGGAATATGAGTTAATGAGAGGAAAGGTCAGGAGAATGCCGGTCAGTAGCGGGGGACGTTGTCAGTGGGTCATCAGAGGTCACCTGTGAATAATGGACAAATGCAGTACCAATCATGCAAGAGACTAAAGTTTTCCCCAAAGGGAGCAGACAACAGGACATGAAATACAGTACAAGCAAAGCAATACAAACCATAAATGCAAAGTGATACAGCCTATCATGACATCCAAATCCAGTGAACCAGCTCGAATCGAGCTCCTCCTCGCGAGCAATGACATCGTGGATTATAGTGAGGTTTCCAATGCCACTGGCTATGACGGATGTATCGCCAGCATTGTCAGGAATGTATGTGCAACAATTCTCAATTCTCTGTACTTTTCCATCAACATCCCCAAGGCAAATAATGCATCTGTGGTACTCTTTCTAGGTATGAAACCATACTGTTGCTCGCAAATACTCCCTTCTGTCCTGAGTCTAGCCTTCAGTACTCTTTCCCACAACTTCATTGTGTTGCTCATCAACTTTATTCCTCCATAGTTCCCACAGCTCTGCACATCACCTTTTGTTCTTAAAAATCTGCACCGGCACACTTTTCCCTCACTCCTCAGGCATCTTCTCACCCGCTAGAATTCTGTTGAACAAGCTGGTCAAAAACTACAGCCACCTCTCCTAGATGCTTCCATACCTCCACAGGAATGTCATCAGGACCAACAGTCTTCATTTTTCATCCTCTTTAATGCCTTTCTAACTTCCTCCTTACTAATCATTGCTACTTCTTGGTCCCACCACACTTGCCTCTTCTACTCTTCCTTCTTTTTCATTTACCTCATTCATCAACACCTCAAAGTATTCTTTCCATCTTTCCAGCACACTCCTGGCAGCAGTCAACACATTTCCATCTCAATCCACAATCACCCTAAGCTGCTGCACATCCTTCCCATCTCTATCCCTCTGTCTGGCCAACCTGTATAGATCTTTTTCTCATTCTTTAGTGTCCAACCTGGCATACATGTCATCATATGCCTCTTGTTTGGCCTTTGCCACCTCTACCTTTGCCCTACGTCACATCTCAATGTATTCCTTTTCCCTCTCTTCTCAGTGTCCCACTACTTCTTAGCTAACCTCTTTCCTTGTATGATTTCCTGTACTGTAAGGTTGCACCACCAAGTCTCCTTCTCTTCTTTCCTGCCAGAAGATACACCAAGTACTGTCCTGCTTGCTCTCTGATCACCTTGGCTGTAGTGGTCCAGTCTTCTGGAAGCTCCTCCTGTGCACCGAGAGCCTGTCTCACCTCTTCCCGAAAAGCCGTACAACACTCCTCCTTTCTCAGCATCCACCACATGGTTCTCTGCTCTGCTTTTGTCTTCCTAATCTTCCTTCCCACCACCAGAGTCATCTTACACACCAACATTCTATGCTGTCTAGCCACACTCTCACCTGCCCACTACCTTACAGTCGATAACCTTCTTCAGATTACATCGTCTGCACAAGATGTAATCCAGCTGCATGCTTCTACCTCCGCTCTTGTAGGTCACCCTATGTTCCTGCCTCTTCTGGGGGAAAAAAAGTGTTCACTACAGCCATTTCCATCCTTTTTGCAAAGTCTACCACCATCTGTCCCTCCAAGTTCCTTTCCTCGATGCCGTACTTACCCATCACTTCACTTCACTGTTTCCTTCACCAACATGTCCATTACAATCTGCACTGATCGGGACTCTCTGTCTGGGATCTTCAGAACTTCTTCGTCTAGGTACTGTCTCTTTCACCTCGGTCACATCCTACCTGTGGGGCATAGCCGCTAATCACATTACACCCTCAATTTCAAGTTTCAGCCTCATCACTCGATCTGATACCCTTTTCACCTCCAAGAAATTCTTAGCTAACTCTTCTTTTATAATAACCCCTGCTCCATTTCTCTTCCCATCTACACCATGGTAAAATAATTTAAACCCTGCCCCTAAACTTCTTTCTTTACTGCCTTTCCACCTGCTCTCCTGGACACACAATATATAACCTTTCTCCTAATCATCATGTCAACCAACTCCTGAGATTTTCCTGTCATGGTCTCAACATTCAAAGTCCCCACATTCAGTTTTAGACTCTGTGCTTTTCGCTTCTCTTTCTGCCTAAGAAACCGCTTTCCACCTGTCCTTCGTCTTCGATCCACAATAGCTGAATTTCCTCTGGCGCCCTGCAGGTTAACGGTGCTGGGGGCGGACGTTGTTAACCCGGGCCAAGACCGATCAGGTATGGAATTCTTTAGCTGAACGCTCATATTTGTTTGGCAAAGTTTTAAGACTGAGGCCCTTCCTGACGGCTCCATTGTTCTGCTTGACAATAGGTCAGTCGTGGTTGTAAACTGCAAAGAACTCAACAGTTATGATCAGAGATGGGCGAGTACTGATACCAGGTATCTGTATTGGGCTGATGCCGGCCGGCCTTATTTCAGTGTATCGGGTACTTATGAAGGCTGTTGATATCGGACAACGATACTGACTTGCATGGCTGTCAGAACCTTTTTCGTTGTGAATTGCATCCTTCGCCTCGCAAATGCCCAATTAAAGGCACTGGTTTGTGGTGAGAACATTCACACTTATTCCCTAGTTCTGGACTTAAAAATGTCTGCAGAAAAAAATACTCCAACATTAACTCGATAGTAATTTTAGGTTTCTTGTGAAATATTTGATTTTTAGCCTGCCCACATTTTGGACACGTCAGCCTGTCACAGCCTGACACGTAGATGGCAGAGGTTGAGGACATTTCCTCATTTAACTTCTACGTATTCTGCAGTGTAATTGTTAACTGTATTGAAAGCCTGGATGTTTTATTTACAATAATGAGTGAAAATAGTGATTGGGAAACTTGTTGGAAGGCTTGTTGTTTGGGAAAAAAAAATGGACCGTTGAAATGCCTCGAGGGAAGAAGACACCCACGGCCCACGAGGTAATTCTTGTTAGATTCATTTCCGCGTATGTCATCTTAATTTTGTATTGATAGCATCATTATTACACCAGAAAATATCCGAACACTAGGCCTGGTCTTTGATTTTATGGACTTGTTTCCACATCACCCACCTCGATCTTACCACATAAGCAAGTGATTTGTAGATTCATTTCCGCATATATACACTGCTTTCGTCAGCTCAATTTTGTATTGATTACACCACAAAGGCCTCTAGATTGTTCCAATATAGTTCCTGTAGATCACAAAAGCGTTTCTGTAGGTGGCAATATGACTTTGGCTTGCTGTCATAACGTCGGCTAACAAGGGCATCAATCTCCCAGCCAAAAGAGCTTTATGTCCCAAAGCTGCGGCCCATTTTCACCACAATTTATGAGTACACCTCTGAAAATATCATTGGCCTGGTATTTATGATTTTATGGACCACCGTTTTATTCTCCATAGACAATAATTTGAAAAAAGGAAACATGCAAAACATCCATAAAATCTAAAACATTAGGCTGATTATTGTAATATTTTCAGAAGTTGAAGCTGCCATGAGTAGAGATGTGTATGTAAATTTCGGTGATAATTGGTGACAGTTTTGGGGCATTTAGCCACTTTTCTTGAGTTCATGCATGAGGATTCCAAGGATGTGGCACTTGCCCGCTGTGTTTATATAATTTTAATCGATGACACCCTAATACATTTTTTTTCAGCAAATAAAATTAGCCATTGAACACATTTTGGGGCACAAGCTGTTTACATGAGAGCGTGTGAGAGAGTTGAGCATATGATAGGGAAATGATATACACACGTGGGTAAACTTGTTGGTGCTCCTCTGTTAACGCTTGCTGCTATGGATGAATTAACTCGTCCATTTAAAACCGGATTTTGCCCGCCGATGACGAAAAAACCCGCCAAATACGTTTTTCAATTGGGGTTGAAAAGGGCCTGGCGCAGCTCCACTGTGACTTTGAAGATTGAATAAAAAAATGTTTTTGCCATAAAAACCCCCAGCAGATGGCAGCAGCGCCTTGGATAAGCGATCAGTCAATATAATGAAAAGAGGGAGAGAGGCCAAAGCAGAGTGTGGAAAATGAGAAAAACTAGAAAGAAAAATGAAGTACAATGGAGCAGTGTGTCTCCAGGGACAACAAAAGTAAGAGGTCAGCATCTCTGATGGATGACGATCACAGGGGGCAAAAAAAGATGACGCTTTGGCGGTGAAAGTTTGAAAAAAGCGCCGTCAAACAACCAAGGTCACGTGGTGAGCTTCCGTGCTGTTTGCCTGAGAGCTCGCCTAAAAGGTCCGATGCGGACTGCAGTTAGCCGGACCTGGACTCATCGGATTCTGCATCGACTCCCCTGATGCTCCAGAGAGAAACAATGGAGGTAAGAGCTCATTAGCTCACTTGCCAACTTCCTTAGCTTCACCGATCACACCCTCCCTCAGTCACGTGCACGCCATTTAGTCTACTAAACATTTGTTGCCAGTACGAATGTGTGTTTTATGTATCTAGACTACAATAGTATCTTTAAAACAACTGTGGTCAATTTAAAGGTTTTATGTGCTGCAGATACTCATTCAGGACCATGGTAAACACTATTTTCCGTGTTGGGGGCTCCACGATATTCCCTGATGTGGCAACAGCGATTTGAGACTGCCTGGTGGATGACTTCATGGCTGTGCCCACCGCAGAGGAGTGGAAGAAAATAGCTGAGAGTTTTGAGGAGCGGTGGGATTTTTCTTTCTGTAAATAGAAAATAGAAATAAATAAATGGTGTGTATCTGTGTAATCAGATTTGGCTAATGCTATTGCTATCTTGGTTCAAAGTTCAACAGCTGCAAACAATTAAATGAATATACACACTATGCCAGCTTTCTTCATTCACGATTTTCCAAGCCTGCTCCTTTCTTGCTCGATCCTGGTAATATCATCATGTCGTGTCAAACAGCTCAGAGTACCCACAGACTGCAACAATCACCTCCTCCATTTTCCTCTCCTCAACAACTGTACAGTTGTTGTGTGACATAGTCCATTCTCGATGCGGATTGGCTGTCACAATGCAAATCTGGCTTTAAGTTCAACTCGTCCCAGCTTCAAGCTTTCGGGCGAAGGAGGCAAATTTGCGTGTGCCCGCCCCACTCGCGCTGCGTCATACGCACCGCCCCCCCATGCATCTTTTCATACAAAGCTCATTTTCTCAGTTTTTTTGTTTTTGTTTTTGTTTTTTTACTTCGAAACAGATATTTTGGTGAAACTTATCTATGTTCAACTGCTGATTACTAAAGAACCGAAAAAGGTAGAAATAAACTTTGTTTCCTAATGAGAGAGTTTAATCTTTCTTTTGGTAGTTTCCATGTTTATATAGCCATAGAAATCAATATTCTGTAAGCCTTGAAAGATCAGTCAAAATCCTCTAAAACGGCTGGGAATATGGAGTTGGCCACTCAGAAAACGGCTGGCAGTGAAAGGGTTAATAGAAGGAAAACCCACAGTGGTGACAAATAACTTGAATCTGACAAAAGTAATAATGAATACAATTTTAATGAAAAGCAGCAAAGGGAAATCGGACATTGCTTTAGAATTGTGGTTCAATAGGATTATTTTAAAAAACAAACTCATGAAAGAGGCCTTGACAAAAAATGATGGTACCCTTAATATTTTGTTGCACCACCTTTTGAGGCAATCACCGCAGTCAAACGATTTCAAACGATACGTCTTTTCTCTCCAACGCAAGATCTCTGGTTCCTTTGCTTGGCCGCTCCTTAGCCCGACGTCCCATACAACTCATAGCCGTTCTCTCCGACGACCCTCCTTCCCCCACCGACTTAAGTGGCTCAAGCCACGAGTTTTTCCAAGTACCACCACGACAGTAATGTCGCTATAATGTTCGTGACTGCCTGAAGTTTTTTCATTAACACGGTAACTTTGCTTCACCTGAGGATACGCGATGCCAGCATGTAACGAGGAAGCCTTTACAAATCATAATCACAAACTTTTGTCATTCCTACATTTGATTTACCTGATTTGGATTTAAATACACTCAAAAGCTGAAAGTCTGCGGCAAGCACATCTTGTTCGTTTCATTTCAACTCCACTGCGGTGGTGGTTGGATCCAAAACAATGACAATTGTGTTCATGTCCCAATATTTATGGACCTGACTAGAAGCATATATCAATACTAATAAAGATGAAGTTTATGCATAAGCCGAGCTCATTCACGCATGATCAGTAGACTTGTTGAGACAAGGCACTTACATTTGAAATATCTCACGTTTAATCACCACACAAAAATATAAAATTTATGAATACGGAAATCTTGTCTAGTGTTGTTACAAATGTACTTTACTCAGTGAGACTTCTGGGCTTGTTTAGTTGAACACAAAGCTGATATATTTGCAGGAAGCCAACTTATTTTGTTGTATGAAGAGTAACAGGTGGATACAAAACTTTGTTTTACCTTTTGCCATCCAATGGAAGCACATTTAATTTTTCTGCCTATCACTTAATGCTGCTGGCATAGATAAATGAACTAAGATATATTTCTGTTTAATAAAAATAAAGTAATTGAATAAAAAATAATAAATATACAAAATATACAAGAACATTTTCTTAAGAATCGACGTTTACCGAATCGAACCGAAAACCGTCACCACAAAACCGAGATACGAATCAAACTGTGGATTTTGTGGACTATTCCACAAATGTTTGACATTTATCTACTGTATATAATGGTATAGGATGATATACAGTGGGTACGGAAAGCGTTCAGACCCCCTTAAATTTTTCACTTTTTTTATATTGCAGCCATTTGCTAAAATTATTTATTTTTTTCCCTAATGTACATACAGCACCCCATATTGAGAGAAAAAAAACGGAATTTATGAAATTTTTGCAGATTTATTAAAAAAAAGAAAAAACAAAATATCACAGCCATATTAAGACCCTTTGCTGTGACATTCATATATTTAACTTGGGTGCTGTCCATGTCTTCTGATCATCCTTGAGATGGTTCTACACCTTCATTGGAGTCCAGCTGTGTTTGATTATATTGATTGGACTTGATTAGGAAAGCCACACACCTGTCGATATAAGACCTTACAGCTCACAGTGCATGTCAGAGCAAATGAGAATCATGAGGTCAAAGGAACTGCCTGAAGAGCTCAGAGACAGAATTATGGCAAGGCACAGATCTGGCCAAGGTTAAAAAAAAATTCTGCTGCATTTAAGGTTCCCAAGAGCACAGTGGCCTCCATAATCCTTAAATGGAAGACGTTTGGGATGACCAGAACCCTTCCTACTGGCTGTCTGGCCAAACTGAGCAATCGGGAGAGAAGAGCCTTGGTGAGAGAGGTAAAGAATAACCCAAAGGTCACTCTGGCTGAGTTCCAGAGATGCAGTCGGGAGATGGGAGAAAGTTCTAGAAAGTCAACCATCACTGCGGCCCTCCACCAGTCGGGGATTTATGGCAGAGTGGCCCGACGGAAGCCTCTCCTCAGTGCAAGACACATGCAAGCCTGCATGGAGTTTGCTAAAAAAAACAAACACCTGAAGGACTCCAAGATGGTGAAAAATAAGATTTTCTGGTCTGATGAGACCAAGATGGAACCCTTTGGCCTTAATTCTAAGCGGTATGTGTGGAGAAAACTCGGCACTGCTCATCACCTGTCCAATACAGTCCCAACAATGAAGCATTGTGGTGGCAGCATCATGCTGTTGGGGGTGTTTTTCAGCTGCAGGGACAGGACGACTGGTTGCAATCGAAGGAAAGATGAATGTGGCCAAGTACAGGGATATCCTGGATGAAAACCTTCTCCAGAGTGCTCAGGACCTCAGACTGGGCCGAAGGTTCACCTTCCAACAAGACAATGACCTTAAGCACACAGCTCGAATAACGGAGTGGCTTCAAAACAACTCCATGACTGTTCTTGAATGGCCCAGCCAGAGCCTGACTTAAACCCAATTGAGCATCTCTAGAGGGACCCGAAAATGGCTGTCCACCAACGTTCACCATCCAACCTGACAGAACTACAGAGGATCTGCAAGGAAGAATGGCAGAGGATCCCTAAATCCAGGTGTAAAACACTTCATCATTCCCAAAAAGACTCATGGCTGTATTAGCGCAAAAGGGTGCTTCTACTAAATACTGAGCAAAGGGTCTGAATACTTATGGCTGTGTGATATTTCAGTTTTTCTTTAATAAATCTGCAAAGATTTCAACAGTAAAAAAAAATTCTGTCAATATGGGGTACTGTATGTGTACATTTAATGAGGGGAAAAAAATTAACTCAAATGATTTTTGCAAAGGGCTGCAATATAACAAAGGGGTCTAAATACTTTCCGTACCCACTATATGGGCCAACCTGCTCAAAGCGGTGTTATCCTGTATGTATCCTGTACGTCTATGGTTAAAAGTACTGTACTACTATACAGTGTATGCTCTTTCATCCCCTCTGGTGGTGTACAAAATATCTGCATTTCCCTGCAAGGTGAAATAAAAATGAACTACGTTATTTTTTAACAGTATCTTGTCTGTCCATTTGGAATACTGTAACGTTGTCACAGTAAGTTGCATTTATTCAGAACATTTGCATTATTGGATTTTATTTAATTCCTTAAATTCTGCTTAGATTGTGTGTTAATGTTTACATCAATTCATTTGCTTAGCGACTGTTCACAATTTCTTGAGTCTCTTGATTTATAAGTGATTGTGAACGGTGGTGTACAAAATATCTGCCATTTCCCTGGAAGGTGAAATAAAAATGAACTACGTTATTATTGAACGGTATCTTGTCTGTCCGTATGGAATACCGTAATATTGTCACAGTAAATTGCATTTATTTAGAACATTTGCATTATTGGGTTTTATTTAATTGTTTAAATTCTGATCTGTGTGTGTTAATGTTTACATAAATTCATTTACTTTGCGACTGTTCACAATGTCTTGAGTCTCTTGATTTCTAAGTGATTGTGAACGACTTAAAATCAGTCTGGCATTGCTTACCAAGACTCACAGCACATCCTGTCTCATTTATCAGATCTGAAGCGAGAGGCCAGCATCTGCCATATGCTGAAACATGCACACATTGTGGAGCTGCTGGAGACATACAGCTCTGATGGCATGCTCTACATGGTGTTTGAATTGTAAGTGTGTGCGTCACTCTCACAACCCGTGAAATTTTCCATATTTAGCAGCTGAAGTGTCTGAAAGACAAATTTAAGCCTTTGGCAGGCAATGACTGTAATTTCTCGCCCACATCCTTTGTGTGTCAACAGCTAACACTGGTATAGTGTGTTTGTTCTTGCATACCTACCAGAATGTCCGATTATAGTTGCATAATGCTCAGCTGTTATAATGATAATAATTTGGGGAAATTTTCATTTTAAAAGATACCGTATTTTCACAATCATAAGGCGGACCGTATTAGAAGGCGCAGTCAGTTACGGGGTCTATTTCTGTATTTAACACATAAGGCGCAACGTATTATTGGGCGCAGGCATGGTAAAACATACGCTTGCTTAAAACATACGGTAGCATGCATGAACGCTAAAACAATGTTTTTTAAAAAGGCAGTGAGAGAAAAACTGAGTTTGGTTGTACTTTATTGAAGTATTTAACAATGTACTCACGTTATTTTTTGATCAATCCTCATCCACAAATCCATCAAAGTCTTCATCTTCTGTATCCGAAATGAACAGCTAGGAAATGCTCCCAGTCAGTCAAGCGGAGCGCTCATTAAAGTCACACAACAACATTTGCAGATTTTGGAACTCGGTGCACACATAAGGCGTGCCGCATTATAAGGCGCTCCGTCCATTTTGGAGAACATTTAAGACTTTTAAGTGCGCCTTATGGTCGTGAAAATACGGTAATTGGAAATCACTATTTTGCTGCAATATAATTTCCAATATGATACATAGTTAATTTTTTTGCTGTTGCAGTTTTTATGGACTGTGCCTCAAAAACGCACTCTGATGTAGATTGTGTGATGCATTCTGTTCAAAACACTTTGCAGATCTTCCAGTTGGTTTGTGCTTTTATAGTCTGCCATCAATAATTGCTTAAAGCCTATATGTAACCACACTGATATCCTCTTACTCCTAGTATGGATGGAGCTGATCTCTGTTTTGAAATCGTGAAGAGAGCTGATGCTGGATTTGTGTACAGTGAGGCTGTGGCCAGGTAAGGCGCCCATCATCTGAGGTCTCTTTTACCAAAGTGTGTTGGATTCCTACCAAAAGAGTGGCTACCAGCTGAAAATTGCACATGCACAAAAAAGTAAAAGGTCAATGCAAAGCAGTTTATGGATAAAAAAGCTAATCTATGAGCCTATTGGTAATGGCACCTTAACATGAATCAGTGATCATCAGTCATTAAGTGGGGGGAAAAAAGGACGATTGGAAGTAGCTAGTCGCTTTAAAAAAAAAAAAAAAAAAAAGTCGCAAGAGGGGTAAATATTGCAGTAAAGTCACTAAATTTAGCACCACTGACTGTCCTTTTGTAAACTAGCTCCACTCTGTTTGCATCTTCCTAACAAATGTACTTAAATTAGGGCTGCATGATATTGGGGTGGAAAAAAATTACATTGCGATTATTATTTGTTTTAAACCTGCGATATATATTGCGATGTGAAACAATACAGGATTAGTGTTGGAAAAGTTCATTTTCTACACGAACTTGTTCAAAGTTCAATTCATTGTTCCAAAAATGAACTTATTCAGTTCATACTTCATAATTAAAATTTTTTAACTAAGTCTTCCAGTCCAAAAATTATTAGTTAATAGTTCTTTTTTTTTTCCCCCGCCCCCCCCCCCCCCCCCCCCCCACGCAATATGTTGCTGATGAGCGGCATGGTGGACGACTGGTTAGCACATCTCCACAGTTGTGGGGCTCCGGGTTCAATTACTGCCACGCCAGTGTGGAGTTTGCATGTTCTCCCCGTGCCTGCGTGGGTTTTCTCCCGTGGGTTTTCTCATGGTACTCCGGTTTCCTCATACATTCCAAAAACATGCATGCCAGGTTGCTTGAAGACTCTAAATTACCCGTCGGTGTGAATGTGATTGTGAATGGCTGTTTATATGTGCCCTGTGATTGGCGACCAGTTCAGGGGCTACACTGCCTCTTGCTCAGAGTCAGCTGGTTTAGGCTCCAGCATTCCTGTGACCCTAGTGAGGATAAGTGGTACGGAAAATGGATGGATGGATGTTGCTGACGGTCTGTTACTCACAAAATACTGGCATTTGATTTTCCCATTGTTGCCACCCATTCATTCCATACCTGTAGCCAGCTGCAGCTTTCTATCTACAGTATCAGAAACATGAGGAAACAAACAACAACTTGAATGGTGTTTTTTTTTACATGAGCAATAAAAAAAAGACTTTTGTACTTAATGTGGAAAAAAACAAAAAAACGCAACACAGTATGACATGAACGGTGCTGAAAGGACTTTGATAACTTTGCATTCCTCGCAGCTCTGGCTGACTATATTAACAAAATTTACCAGTTTTACATCCCAAAAACATGCATGGTAGGTTAATTGACAGCTCTAAATTTCCCGTAGGTGTGCATGTGAGTGCGAATGGTTGTTTGTTTGTCTGTGCCCTGTGATTGGCTGGCAACCAGTTCATGGTGTACCCCGCCTCCTGCCCGATGGTAGATTCGATGGGCTCCAGCACGCCCGCGACCTTAGTGAGGAGAAGCGGCTCAGAAAATGGATGGATATTCCAAAACAAAATAAATTCTATATTATCACAGTGTGGGCGGCACGGTGGCCGACTGGTTAGAGCGTCAGCCTCACAGTTCTGAGGTGCGGGGTTCAATCCCCGTCCCCGCCTGTGTGGAGTTTGCATGTTCTCCCCGTGCCTGCGTGGGTTTTCTCCGGGCACTCCGGTTTCCTCCCACATCCCAAAAACATGCATTAATTGGAGACTCTAAATTGCCCGTAGGCATGACTGTGAGTGCGAATGGGTGTTTGTTTCTATGTACCCTGCGATTGGCTGGCAACCAGTTCAGGGTTTACCCCGCCTCCTGCCCGATGACAGCTGGGATAGGCTCCAGCACGCCCGCGACCCTAGTGAGGAGAAGCGGCTCAGAAAATGGATGGATGGATTATCACAGTGTGATCGTACAGTGTTTCAACTAAAGTATTCTGATACAAATAATTTTCATATAGTCCAATTGAGGTGGTGTGTCACAGATAAATAACTTGATGAGCCAAAATTTTCTTCAATTTAACCACAACAAAACTGAGAATTGTTTTTGGCAATAAAGGAAAGAGGATTGCTGTTAGTAAATACCTGGAGTCACTCTTTAAAAACCAAAGACCAAGTCTGAAACCTTGGTGTACTGATAGATTCCGAACTGACTTTCAACATATATAAAATTGATATCATATCAAAGAGGTCAGAGCATATTACTCCAATTCTTTACGCTGGCTCCCAGTCAGCTTTAGATTAGATTTTAAAGTTCTGCTACTGGTCTAAAATCACTAAATGGTTTAGGTCCTGAATAGATGAAAGAAATGCTAATGGTATATAAACCCAACAGGGCTCTGAGATCGACAGACCCAGGTAAAATAGTGGAGCACAGAGTCCAAAGCAAATATGGTGATGCAGCATTTAGCTATTATACTGCACACAAATGGAATACGTTGCCAACAGAAGTGACGTCAGCCCCAACTGTCAATGTTTTTAAGTCCAGGTTAAAAATTCTTCTTTATTCTCATGCTTTTTAGAGCACTTCCACTTTTAAATATTTCTTGCACTGTACACTGTTTTAATTGTACTTTTATTTTTTTTATTCTGTTTTAAATTATTATAAGCTGTTTTTCCCCTTTGTTTTTAAATGCTTTTAATCATGTAAAGCACATTGAGTTACCTTGTGTATGAAATGCGCTATATCAATGAAATTGCTTTGCTTAGTAATCCATTTTTACAATGATTTACTGTATTGAAAGAAAGAACACATTCACTGTGATTTATCCAGTGTCCCTGAACACACCTCACACATTCATGGAGCTGCCGCATGCCTGCCTACAGTAGTTTCATTCTGAAGAGTGAAATAGGAAATGCAGCAGGTGTACATTCTTTCTTGTGCCCTCATTCATAGTTATCATACAAGGAGATAAGTATACAACACACTGGGCTGCTCCATGTGTTGTTTGTGGCAGTATAATTTAGTGTAACATGGGTGCTAATCTGATAAGCATATGTCCCAACAGGTCCCTCAGCTGGTCACTTTTAATATTACAGTTGATTCACTGTAATATTACAGTACACCGTCGCAGCAGACCCTGCAATGAGACGATTGCGCACACGTACATCGCAATAACGATGCTGAAACAAAATATTTTGCAGCTCTAACTTGAATTGTTCGATAAAATTGATTAATCGCTCAAAGACACTTAATACTAACTCATTTTCACAAACAGCATTAACGCAATATGGATGCAATATGAATTTAAGCGATCATCTTTATGAGGGAAATGTGAAATATGGACTGTTAATCCAACACATCAGGCATTATTGTTTATGCCAGACTATAACAAAAAATATGAAAGTGGGGTGTACATTATAAATAAATAGTAAATAAGTATTATGGACCCCACGATGATGTTTGAACATGGTTTGATCTGGATTTCAAACTGAGACAATGAAATATTGAAAAAAACGAAAGAGAATGGAATAGTAATTAGTAGTTACAGATTGCTGTAGAAGTATTGTACTTACACTGTCAAGTTGCCTTGAGCATTGGACCCTCACCAAAAAAAAAAAAAAAAAGATCGAGTTGCAGCACTGTTTGTGAACCCCTTTCAATCTCTCCATGTTGATGTGTAACACAAAATATGCAGCAGTCTGAGTTGAATTTCCCTTTGACGGATGATACTGAGTGTAATGATGATAAAAAATAAAATGTGATTTACAAGCATATGCAAGCACAAATCATGTTTTGTAATGAAAGGGGGTCTATGCTTTATCTCATTTGAGATTTCATTCACCGTTTGATTCGTCAGTCCTCGCTGTTTCCAAAATGTTACTTATTTTTTATTTATTTATTTTTTTTAAAATCATGTTGTTGGTGTAGAAAGTGGCATCCTCAACTTCCAAGCCACGTTTTGTGCTGCCACAACCCTGAAAAGACCTCAGGACTCTGAAGAATCTTTTTACTTAAAGGAGACGTATTATTATTATTTTTTTCACTATCTACTGCAATCTCTCGTGTATAATGCACACCCATGTATGATACGCACCCCCGAAGTTGACCTCAAAATTCCGGAAAACCCTTCTACCTATGTATAATACACACCCCCAAAGTTGACCTCAAAATTCTGGAAAACCCTTCTACCTACAGTGGATATGGAAAGTATTCAGACCCCCTTAAATTTTTCACTCTTTGTTATATTGCAGCCATTTTCAAAAATCGTTTAAGTTCGTTTTTTCCCTCATTAATGTACACACAGCACCCCATATTGAGAGATATTTAATTGTTGAATTTTTTTTCAGATTTATGAAAAAAGAAAAACTGAAATATCACACATCCATAAGTATTCAGAACCTTTGCTCAGTATTTGGGAATGATGCAACAAGCTTTTCACAAGTGGATTTGGGGTCCTCTGCCATTCCTCTTTGCAGATCCTCTCCAGTTCTGTAAGGTTGGATGGTGAACGTTGGTGGACAACCATTTTCAGGTCTCTCCAGAGATGCTCAATTGGGTTTAAGTCAGGGCTCTGGCTGGGCCATTCAAAAACAGTCATGGAGTTGTTCTGAAGCCACTCCTTTGTTATTTTAGCTGTGTGCTTAGGGTCATTGTCTTGTTGGAAGGTAAACCTTCGGCCCAGTCTGTGGTCCTGAGCACTCTGGAGAAGGTTTTCGTCCAGGATATCCCTGTACATGGCCGCATTCATCTTTACTTCGATTGCAACCAGTCGTCCTGTCCCTGCAGCTGAAAAACACCCCCACAGCATGATGCTGCCACCATCCTGCTTCACTGTTGGAACAGTATTGGACAGAAGATGAGAAGTGCCTGGTTTTCTCTAAGCATACCGCTTAGAATTAAGGCCAAAAGGTTATATCTTGGTCTCATTAGACCAGAAAATCTTATTTTTCACCATCTGGGAATCCTTCAGGTGTTCTGTTTTTTTTTTTTTTTTTTTTTTAGCAAACTACATGGGGGCTTTCATTTGTCTTGCACTGAGGAGAGGCTTCCTTCGGGCCACTCTGCCATAAAGCCCCGACTGGTGGAGGGCTGCAGTGGTGGTTGACTTTCTAGAACTTTCTGCCATCTCCCGACTGCATCTCTGGAGCTCAGCCACAGTGATCTTTGGGTTCTTCTTTACCTCTCTCACCAAGGCTCTTCTCTCCCGTTTGCTCAGTTTGGCCTGACGGCCAAGTCTAGGAAGGGTTCTGGTCGTCCCAAATGTCTTCCATTTAAGGATTATGGAGGCCACTGTGCTCTTACGAACCTTAAGTGCAGAAGAAATGTTTTTGTAACCTTGGCCAGATCTGTGCCTTGTCACAAGACTGTTTCTGAGCTCTTCAGGCAGTTCCTTTGACCACACGATTCTCATTTGCTCTGACATGCACTGGGAGCTGTAAGGTCTTATATAGACAGGTGTGTGGCTTTCCTAATCAAGTATAATCAAACACAGCTGGACTCCAATGAAGTTGTTGAACCATCTCAAGGATGATCACAGCAAAGGGTCTGAATACTTATGGCTGTGTGATATTTGTTTTTCTTTTTTAATAAAGCTGCAAAAATTACAACAATAGTTTTTTTTCTGTTAATATGGGGTGCTGTGTGTACATTGAGGGGAAAAAAATTCAATGACAGAGTGAAAAATGTAAGGGGGCCTGAATACTTTCCGTACCCCCTGTGTGCATAATGTATTTTTACAATGCATGATTTTGCTTCTACCCATATGATCAAAACATGAAGTATTTGTATTTTTTGTTTTTTAAAAGACTTATTCTGAAGTTAAACACTTTATTTGAACACGTAATTAATTTTAATTACTTATTTTGAAATTCACAGCCTTGCTTTTATTTAGTAGATGAGAAAACTCACAGTTGTGCTCATATGTTTGATTACCCAGGCAGAATTTCTAAGATGTGTACAATTCTTTAAAGAAAACATGGACCAGGTGAAACACATTGCTCCAGTGTGTTCCACTAACATGTGTATGTGTTCACTGTGATGGGTTAAATGCAGAGAACAAATTTCGTGTGCGTGCATGCATGCATGTTCATGACAATAAAAGATGATTCTTCTTCTTCTTCTTTATTTTAATGGGATTCAAATTAAACTGTCAGGCATTTCAGAAAAACATTATCATTAAACAAAACATAACCATAAAGAAATGAATGATGGTTGTTGTTCAGTCATCCCATCTATTTATTAAAATAAATGAATGAATAAACAAATTCTCAAATTGTGCCTGGGTATGTAAATTTATGAGCACAACTGGACATACTGTATATGCAGTCAATTGTACCCCTTTCATATTGGAATGAAAGTGTAAGCTACAACTTTTTCACAACCTCTAGATGGCGCCATACAATTTAAAATGAGTCCCCCCCATTTTCGCCTATACTTGTGTATAATTCGCACTATTGACTTTTGACAATGTTTTTTGGGGAAAAGGCGCATTATACACGAGAAATTACGGTATTTAAAATGGTTCCCAGAGGTCTTTTGTCAAAACACTCCAAGGGTCAAGAATTACAGAACACTTTTCACCCTCTTTTTCTAGCTTGTTTTGAGGGGGCAGTACTGTCTCATGAAAATGAGACATTAAAATTTTGTTTTGCTTTCATTACCATGACGACTAAGGGCAGAGCTTGTGGTTGAGCCCCGAGTCTTAAAGAGTGAGTGCACATGCGAATCCCCATGAAGACCGTGAAGGCATCTATTGCATTTTCACTTGTGGAGGCAGCACTTCATCACATAGCCACTTAATTACACTTGTCAATTAGTTTGCAAAACCTCCTGTATGGTACATGCAGCAGACTCATCGCCAAACACAAATTTCAGTCTTATGTAAATTAGCTTCACAGTTATGTCACAGTCTGGCAAAATTGGAAACTGCTTACACACATTTTCAGAAATAGGCAGCTCACCCAAAAAATACTTGGTTGTTTAAGGAGGCAGGCCCTCCAGAGACCCAACCATGTGTATCCAAGTATTTATAAAGTCAATTTTCCATAATATGTCCCTTTTAAGATTAGAATGAGTCATACTAATCATCTATTTATTTCCTTGCAGCCACTACATGAGGCAGATTTTGGAGGCACTTCGCTACTGCCACGACAACAATGTGATCCATCGTGATGTCAAGGTGAGTTGACAGCCCCCTTTCCACTAAACTGACTTGACATGCACAAATTCATCGGGTTACTGACATTTGACATTACAGTTTAGATGAATTGGGTAAAAGTCAATCTTTGGCCAAGCCGTCAGCCTTTGAATGGTAGGTGGCGATGATGCCCCTTACAACTGGTTTAGCTGTGCCGTTTTCATCATGGAAGAGGTTGTCTGAGAGAGGTTGGATGCGGTTGCTGTGAATTGAATGTTACTGTCAAACATGAAGGCTGGAGCATCTTTAGAAAGGCGGCTTCGTTGTTCAATTGATGGAAATGTGTTACATACCAAAGGAATATGGTTTCCAAACAATCGTCTGAGGTATTAATCCAGTTTTTTAAGTCAAACATGGTCAGATTAAGGTATTAACATGCATTAAAGTTTGGTTTCAATCAATATATTACAGTAGTTTTTTTTTTAGGTGCATTTAAATTTACTGACTGTACATACTGTATTTTTCGGATTATAAAGCAAACCGGATTATAGGGCGCAATATCAATGAACGATTCCGTTTCATACATAAAGTGCACCGGATTATAGGGCGCAATAAGCGAAACAAAATAGTCAGATAAATCAGACCTTATTCAACTCATTCATAATAACTCAACATTGTTCAGTTGTAACACAAAATACAAAACAATACGCTAATTTTTTCAGTTCATTTCTCTTCCATAAATCCATCAAATTCTTCATCTTCAGTGTCTGAGTTTCACAGTTGGGCGATTTTGGCATCAAGCATGCCCGGATCCCTCTCGTACTCATCCGAGTCAGTCTCGTTGCTGTTACGTAGCTGTTCAGTGATGATTCCGGCCTCCGTGAAAGCTCGGACGACACTTGAGACTGATACCTTAGCCCAGGCATCCAGGATCCATTGGCAGATAGTGGCGTAACTCGCCCGCCGTTTTCTCTCTGTCTTGGTGCATGTGTGTTCGCCTTCTGTCATTCAATGCTCCCACGTAGCTCGCAATTTAACTTTGAACGACCTGTTGACACCAATAGCTAGCGGTTGGAGTTCTTTGGTTTATCCACCCGGAATTGTGGCAAGCCCCGAATTAGTTTGCTTCATTTGAGTTTTGACATTATCGGTGAGATGGGTGCACATGGAGTCGCAGTAGGGACGGAGATTTGTGGAAAAAGCCATCCTCTCTCTTGATCTAAACTTCTTTCAGCCACTCACTCATCTTCTCCTCGTCCAGCCAGCACTTTGGGGTAGCCTTGATGATGACGCCGGCCGGAAACCTTTCTTTTATTATTATTATTATTAATCAGTTTATTTGAAAGGGGACAATGCAATTTCATAAAACACATGAAGTACACATGGTTAAAAAAACCAGAATTAGCCAGAAGGCTAGTTTTCATCTGTAGTCCCCTGGCCATGTTGTAAAAAAGCAGTAAAATACATCTACAAGACAATATAATACAGGATACATAATCAAACTATACTATTAAGAGAGACTAAAACCACAAATTTTTTGATCATAACAAAAAAACAACATAACACACTTGTCTTTTAGTGTTGGCAGCTATAGGTGTTAACTCGCCACATTTTCATTTTTTTTGTGAAGTCCTTGTATGTTGTAAGCAGTTTAACCTCAGGTACTGAGTTCCACTCACCAGCGCTCCTCACTGACCAGGCTGACTTACTGAAAGTGCTCCTGCGCAGAGGAATGAGACAGTCACCTCTGACAGAGCCTCGAGTGACACGCTCAGAGCTGTTTCTTCGGCTGATGAACTCAACCAGAGGAGCTGGGGCCAAATCATGCAGTACTTTATAAATCAAATTTAAATCTGCAAATATGTGAAGACTGTCCCAGTTTAAAAGACTGTATTTTTTTTTAAATTGCACAGTGATGATAGTGCCTTGGTTTTTTTATCCATCACTTTAATTACTTGTTTGTACAAAACTTCCAATGTTTTTTTTGCATTCTGACCAGCCTGGGACCAACTGGTTATGCAATAGTTAAAGTGACTAAGAATCATTGAATGCAAGTACATTTTTGCAGCTTCACTTGACATTTCATTTCGAATTGCGCGAAAATTTGCGAGGTTTAATTTGATATTTTTACACAATTTGTCAATATGGGCTTTAAAGGAAAGCTGTGAATCTATTATTAACCCAAGATATTTGTATTGGCTGACAATTTGCATTTTTTCTCCATTAACAAGTATGTCGGGGTCAGGTGATACTCTATTTGTTTTAGTGAAATACATGCCTACAGTTTTAGAAACGTTTAGCTGTAGACAGCACTCCTGCAACTAAGTTGTGACACAGGCCATTGTATTAGTGAGTTTAGCAGCAACAGTATCTTTGGAGCGACCATGAACAAAGAAAACCGTGTCGTCTGCATACATTACGCACTCTGCTTCAGAGCAAACAGTGGGCAAATCGTTGATATAAAGACTAAATAAAAGGGGGCCTAATATTGATCCCTGAGGGACTCCAGAGGTTAGCCTAAGAGACTCTGATCTGCAGTTGTTAACTGATACAGATTGTGTTCGGTCATGCAGATATGATTCAATCCAGCTCACAGCTTTGTGAGAGAAGTTAAATTTTGAGAGCTTGGTAAGAAGAACAGAGTGATTTACTGTATCGAAAGCTTTCCTGAGGTCCAAGAACACCGCCCCTACAACTCCACCCTTGTTGAGAGAAGATTGTATTTTCTCAATGAAGAGGCATGTAGCCATTTCAGTGGAATGCTTGGATCTGAAACCAAACTGCATGGTGTGGAGAGAGGGGGAGCTGCTGATTAAATAATGGACAATCTGCTCTGACACCCATTTTTCTGCAACTTTGGAAATGGCCGGAAGAATGCTTATAGGTCGGTAGTTATTCAGAGAAGTTGAGTCACCGGATTTAAAGACAGGGGTAACAATAGCAGATTTCCAGGCCTTTGGAAAGTGACCAGATGAAATTGAAGCATTAATGATTGAGGCAATAGGAGTAGCAAGAGTTGAACCTAGATCTTTGAGCATGCTCGTGTCCATTCCAAAAACATCCTTTGCCTTAGATAGTTTGAGTGAATGAATTAAATCGATAACTTTGGTCTCAGTAATATTTGTAATAGTAAAGAACTGCGTTGCAGACAATGCAGGGTATTCCTTCCTTTGTTTTACTGCCAACTTAGAAGAGATTTCTGACACAGATTCAATGAAGTATTTGTTAAAAGCATCAGCCATCACTTGAGGTTCCGCCAGGATGTTTCCATTTAATTTAATTTGCATTAGTTTTGTTTTGTTATTTTGTGTATCACCAAATAGTTTTTTAATATAATTCCAGGTTATTTTTGAATTTCCCTTCGCACTATTCAAAACAGTAATGAAAAAGTCAGCTTTAGATTTTCTTATTTCTTTCACTACCCTATTTCTCAGTGAAATAAAGTGGTGTCTATTGTATCCTGATTTGACCGACAACTTCAAGGAATGATCGCGCTCTTTCATCAGTTTCAGAAAAAATGTGTTTAACCAAGGAAGGCCATTCTTTCTAGGTTTTAGTTTAATTATCCGTGTAAATTGTATAATAATTTCTTGTATTTGGTTGGCAAATTTAGAACAATCCTCATCTAAATTTTTACCAGCGAGTAATACATCCCAGTTTACTTCTTGGATAGAATCTTGGAAATTTTGTTGTTCATGTTTTGGTATCCTATTGGATTCAGTGGTGGCCAAGGGTTTGAAGCGCTTTTTATTTAATTTTCTTGTGACCGTTATAAGATTGTGATCAGACAATCCTGTGAGCATATTGTATGGCTTCAAGATCCTTTCTGGCCTATTAGTAAAAGCTAGATCAATCTGAGTTCGGGTGGAGTTTGTAATTCTCATAGGGCCATTAATTACCCGAGTCATATCCATATCATCCATAACCCTTTTCAATTTTTTCCTAACTTTGTTAACTTCCCAATTAACATTTAGGTCACCCGTTATTATCACCTCTTTTGCAAGATTGAGTTTCAGTAAAATTTCCAGCTTTTCATGAAAAGCGGCATTTGATGAGGGAGGCCTATAAATAACTACAAGAATAAAAGACATTTGCTGTGACAAAGAAACAGTTAGTCCAATAAATTCTAATCCATTCTCATCTGTAACATGTATTTCATTACAATTAAAAGTGTCCTTGGCATAAATCATAACACCTCCTCCCTTAGAACCCTGTCTGTCGTTTCTAAAATTTTATAACCAGGTACAGATAGTATTGCTGAGGGCGAAGATTCATGGAGCCATGTCTCAGATAGGCAGAGGAAGTCAATATTTGAGTCAGTGAGAAGGTGATCACTTTTTATTAAAATGCTTCGTATATTTAAGTGTGCACAAAGAATGCCTTTTGGTTTACGTGTTGAGTCCCATATTAATTTAGAGTTATTAACGGTTTGGAACACCCTCCATTTCCGGTGCTTTAGTATTGCGGGGTTTGGCAGCCCCCTGTTTCTTTTATTGGCAATGTTTGCATATAGCTTTACGCTGCCAGCCAAAAGGTCCGCCCCGCCGGCCGGTTCCCTCACACCTGGGCGATGGGTTGTGCTCTTCGAGAAGGAAACCGACACTTCGAGTTCATCCAGACCGAAGCGCTGCACGTTCCCGGGCGCAAACTCAAACCGCCTATGTCACTCTTTTTGCAAAGTCTTCCATTTGAAAATGACCAGTTTGAAATCCGCTTGGTAAGCAGGTCTATTTACAGGTGCCATTTTGCGGTCTTTCTGCACACATCATATTATGTTAAAGCACAAGTAGATATTACTCCGCGAGGCTCCTCACTATGGTAGCCGTAATGCTCCAACAAGCCATCAAGCAGTGCGGCTACGTAGCTTACCAAAGTTGTACTAAAACATTTTGACAGATTTTTGAAGATCGGTTTGAGGTCAGTAAGCACAACCAGAATGAATACATAAGCCGCACTGTCGATTTTTGAGAAAATTCAAGGATTTTAACTGCGCCTTATAGTCCGAAAAATACGATACTCATTTTGCCACTTTTGTATGTGTCCTTTTGTATGTGTCCTTACCTGGCTCATGTGGTCAACATTCTGTTTCCGAACTGCCTCAGCCATTGTGTAAAACTGATGTCAGTAGTTTGAACAATTCAGCAGAAGAAGGATGCTTCATTGATTTAATCAGCCCATGGTGGCTTTGCCGAGTGTGACTCATAGAGTAAAACCATGACAGGGCAAGTATCTACAGCAGACCTGAGCAAAGTATGGCCTGTGGGCCACGTGTGTCCTGTCCATGTCTGCCCTCGCAGTCTTTATGAAGTGAAAATAAGATGTAAAATATGCAGTGCTTTTATTTTGAAAGTGCTAGTTTTAGGGCTAAGCAATAATTCAATATCAATATGTATCATGATAGACACATGATCGTGACACGTTTGATAAAATGTTTGATAAAATGTTTGATAGAATAGGAAAA
Source organism: Phyllopteryx taeniolatus (assembly GCF_024500385.1). NCBI lineage: Eukaryota > Metazoa > Chordata > Actinopteri > Syngnathiformes > Syngnathidae > Phyllopteryx > Phyllopteryx taeniolatus. The sequence continues at coordinate 46,244,229 of NC_084502.1, read as the reverse complement.
AAAAAACACCGGTGACTCTGCAAGGCATTCTGCTACAACAGAGGCTTTAGGACTCACCTCATTTATCTTTTTGCTAGGTCCATGTATACAGTCATGCTCACTATTATTGGCACCCCTTCGGTTTTTGCATAACCTATAATGTCTTCAGAAATAAATGGAAATGTACCAAATTTATATCAACATGATCTTTTAATTGGAGGTCCAAAGTAATTTAACAAAGAAAATATTTTTTCTTTACTTATATACTGTAATTTCAAAGCAAAAAAAGAAAAACAGAAAACAGCATGTGCAGCAATATTGGCACCCCTCCTGAATATTTGGTTGCACACGCTTTGGCAGCGTTGACAGCCTCCAAATGTTTATTGTATCCCTCTCTTAAGCTTTTTGCACTTCTCCAATGCTATTCTCTCCCACTCTTCCTTTGCAATTTGTTCAAGCTCTTGAACATTTGCAGGGTTCCTTTCCCTAATGGCAGATTTCAGCTCCCCCCAAAATGTTCAATTGGATTGGGATCAGGACTCATTGCAAGTCATTTTAAAGCAGTCAATTTTTTCCATTTCAACCATTCCTGTGTGCTTTGGTCTTTGTGTTGCTGGAGGAAGCATGATCTTCACCTCACTTCAAGTTTTCTTACATTGGGAAAGACTTTTCGCTCTAAAATCGCTTGATAATATTCTTATTTCATGATACCTGTAATACAGTCAAGGCCTCCAGTACCAAATGGAGCAAAGCATTATGGATTCTCCACCATGTTTGACTGTTGGCTGTGGGTCGTTTTCCTTAAAGGTTTCATTGTGCCGTCTGTAAACATACTGTTTGTGTGCATTGCTGAAAAGCTCTTTCTTATTCATTTGTCGATAAATTATCATTTACTCTTTAGTATCAATCACAAGTTCTCTATAAAAACATTTTTTTTCCCACTTGATTCATTTTCTTCAGCAGATATTCCACATTTAGTACTTAAACTTCAGGAGTGAATGACTGTATACAGCATAAGTACAAGCTCGGAAGAGAATTGAGATCTACCTTGCACTGAAACGAAAAAACAAACAACCCAACTATGACAGCGGGTGAATAAATTCTTGACAAGGGAGGGTAACATCACTAGTTTGGCAGTGGATATGGATATGACCTCATTTATTGTATAATCTCATCTGCTCTCATCCATTAATGTACAGCACCGTCTTAAGCCACAGACAGAAACATCCGACGAGCAAGACAGTCAAGCCAGCCGCCACAATGATTGTTCATACTGTAATGCCATCGCAAGTGGTCAAGGATGAACAGACTTTCTAATGCAATTCCAGTCGCTTTATTGAACCAGCGGTAACACAGGACATCACATACTGTACTCTATGAACTGCTGTATGCCACAATTCACACCAGTCACGTCTTTAGACTCCATACTAATAAAACAAATAATAAGTCCTGGAGTTATCTAGTGTTCCCCAGAACTGGACTGGTCTTGAGATACCAAATGGTTTATTAAACAAAAATAAATCAATCAGGCACAATAGTAGTGTTGTCCTCTTTTTAAATGATAAAGATTACATTTTAAAATAAAATTATGTAAATTCCTTTTTTTCCCCTTTAGGTCATTATTTTGAATAGAAAAAAAACCTAAAAACAAATATTTATCGACTATGAAATACTTATATCGTGATACATTTTTCAGTCGTTTTAGAGAGCACGAGTGATTTTGCAGACGTATGTGTGCGCGACATAATACGTGTACAACTGTACATTCAACTGCTACGACTTCAGGGTGAGTTAAATAAACGGGTTCCCTTAAATTATCAGGGTGATCATTTTAGTTTCTGTACCTCAGTAATCTTTGTTTGCCTCTTCCACTAGCAAAGTACGAAACCCTCTTTTAAATGTGAAAAATTACATGGGGTCGCATCCCCTTCCTCGTCACTTGCCCTAATGAAGTGACCTACCCAAATTGCTCGTTTGTCACCATGAAACAAGAAGAAAAAAAAAACGAATGTTGTGCTGATATAGTTTGATTTGCTTGCAGTCAGTAAAATGTCAACGATTGTTATAGTCCTGTAGTTTTCACCAAAGCATGAGTGGTAGTGAACTAACATGAGGTAATAGGTTAATAGGTCGCTAACTTTAGCATGAGTCTATTAGTATACATTGAACTCATGTAGTGATGTAGATGAATTTGCTTGAACAATACTACTCATGTTGTTCAGTGAAATATGCAGTATGTCTTGAGTAATCTTTTGAAGAATGCAGTAATTTTCAAATCAAGCAAAATAAAGCCTCTATTCATTGATTGGTGATTGTGTTGCATGTTGTTTCTATAGTTCAACTAGATTTTTAAAAAGAGCCGCTTAAACACACATGCTACTAGGTTCTGCTCCATGTGCCTTAGTTTGAATTACAGTGTTTGCATTGTTTGCCAACTTTATCATGGGAAGATCCTGTTTTTATCCATTTGTAAACTGCACGATAGGCTAATGACTAAATTTTAAACTGATCTGAATTGTAGGGACTCCCACCACACACAAGGTAGGTGAAGATGTCCGCTGTACACAACTGAGGCAGTAGGTCCGAATCACTGCTCCACTCTATATTGGGCATATTATACAAATTATAATTGTGGTCCAATTTTTCCATGTAAACCAAGGGGGTTTTTCTTGCATTTTACCATGCCGTCTTTCACTAAAACAAATTTATGGTCACAGTGGATTCTTTGCTAGCTCCTAACATGGCAGATACGTCCATGATGCAGTGCGGCAGACTACATAATCCTGAGCCTTATTGGTCCTGATTATACTGTGGGGCAGCAGTAGCTCATCTTTGAGGACTTGTGCTTTGGAGCCACAAGGTCACGGTTCAAGTCCTGCTGTAGTCAATTTAAAAATGGCCAGTAGTTGTTGGAGTGATGCTAGTCTGTTTCCTGGTGACCTTCGATGTGCCCTAAAGAAAGGTACCATCGCCAGTTTAATAGATGTTTGAACGCCCTTTTCACTCTGGCATCTTGTTGCATGTGTGATTTGGTCCTGTGTGTAGTGCACAACACAAAATATCCACAGCAGAGCGTAAAAAGAATGTTCCCTGAAGGAATTATAATCATTACGACCACATGAAAAATTTTATGAAATGAAAATAATGATATTTGAGAGTCCCAGCTAGGACTGGCTAATATGAGTTAGCTGTTGGTGCTCATGTCAGCACTCTTAAAAGATTATGCACACTGAAAGTGTAGACATGTTTTTTGGGAATGTTGATTAAATAGTGATAACCTTTTAACATGTGTAGTCTATATATTTAGCTAATTTTAATGGTCGCTTATTATGTTGAGCATTTGTATTTCGTAATTTTAATAACATCCCATATCTACACAAGTAGCAGCTTATTAAAGCAATACAATTTAATGCTTTAGATCAGGGGTGTCATTCCAGTTTCTCAAATGGCCCCTTTGGAAAATTAATCGCCCACCTTTGAGCTACAGTAAAGTTGGAGATGGGCTGATAACTACAAGAACCAATGCACAATTACCAGGCGAGGGCACAGTTTCTAACATTTTGCAGAAAGTAACCCCACGTTGTGATTTGTTAGAACTTCTGCTTGTCATATTAAATATTGTCCTATAACAGTGTTTCTCAAACGTTTTACACCAAGTACCATGCTAAAGATATTTAGCGCTCCAAGCGTAGTAGGCATAAGTCACAGGTGTCAAATTCAAGGCTCGGGGGCCAGATCCGGCCCGCCACATGATTTTATGTGGCCCGCCAAGGCAAAATCATGTCAACTTCCATGATTCTTGTTAAAATCTGTACCAAGATTTCAAATTGTCATATATCATTATTGATAACGTTAAGATATTGTAAGCATTTTTGTGTTACCAAACATTATTAGTTGAAAAACCCATTACCCTTGATTTCTGATTCCAAAACTAGTTCATACATTCCGTGTGTAAATATGATGAGGCGATTCAAGATTTTTATGGTTTCACAGTCAAACCGTAACTACAGTGTGGCCCGTGACAAAAATGAGTTTGACACCCCTAGCCCTATGTGTTCCCCCCAGAAAATGAAGCAGAGGTTTTATTCCTAAAAAATTGACTTTACACTGATCTGATCGGATTGATCTGTATCAGCTGACAATTAGCGTTTTATGCTTTGTCATAATTCGATGATCCGATCAATGACGTCATTGATCGGCTCTGCAAAAGACATTTACTCTGCGTTGCCATCGTGCACAGTATATTTGAATCCAAAAGCTAGTTTATTTTTTGCCTTGTCGTGTGTCTTTTGACGTAGTACCGTAAATATCTGAGCGCCAATAGTTATTTAAAAAAACAACAACAAACAAACAAAAAAACATGGCGGCGGTGTGGGACAGACAACACGTCTGAGACAGACAACACGTAATTCCTGGATCAGACTACAACATAAATTTGGTCTTTCACGATTGCGCGTGATGTCGGACTACTGCAATAAACTCTTGTGTTCTGATACCACCGCATCCTGTCTTTTATGATAACTGGGCTTTATCTTCTCAACTCAAACGCGACCAGATGCACTCGTTACAAGGGCGACGACAACAACAATAGATCGTGCAAATTTATTGTGTGTGTGTGGGGGGGGGGAGAGGATAAAATAAGGAAAAACGTGTGTTGGTCATCACCGATGCTCGGGAGAGGATGTTCATTCAAGGATTGCTCGAGTTACGTACTTTTAATACGATACGGCTCGTAAGCAGGCAACAAAACGTTATGTAGCCTAGCAAGCTAGCACTAATGGTTGTACGTAAACATCCCGGGGATTATTTCGAATCATGCTCTAAAGTTTTGGTGTGTGTGTGTGTGTGTGTGCGTGTGTGTGTGTGTGTGTGTGTGTGTGAGTAGTCATTTAATTACAATAAGGTAATTCAATGACAGTAAGTTAGCACCCATTATTTGTGTCATGTTGTAATGTTGGTTTGACCTGACTGATTAGAATACATGACCTGACTAGAGCAGTGATTTCCAACCGTTTTGGAGCAAAGGCATATATTTTACAATTGGGAAAATCTCACGGCACACCAACAAACAAAAATGTCACAAAAAGTGATGCACAGTAATTACTGTATGTACTTCCTGCCATCTAATAGAAGAGCATTTATTTGTTCTGTCTGTCACTATGCCTCACTGGCATAAAGAGAGGAACAGAGATACATTTCTTGTCAATGAATAATTTTTTGAGCAGCTAAGTAAAATGTGATAATTTCCCACGGTGCACCTGAAGATCGCTCATAGCACGTGTGTCACGGCACACTAATTGGGAATCATTGGACTGGAGAATACTTTTGAAGATACAGTACACAAGTATATATAGTAAATGAACAAGTCATTTAAATAGATATATTCCTCTATCTTGTGATCGGATCGGTGATCGGTTATCGTTTTTTTAAAACTCGATCGGCCCCAAAAATCCTGATCGTGTAAAAAGTGTTCATTGCATTTGGCCACATATCACATACTGCAGATTGCAATCTTACTCTCTCCTGCTCCAAATAAACCCACATTTTATGTAGTTAGAGACTTTACACCGATCTGATTGCTGTTATCGGTATCGGCCGATAATTAGCATTTTATGCTGATCAGCTTCCATGTCATAAGTCGCCGATCCGATCAATGACGTCATCGATCGTTTATTTTTAGCCTTGTCACGTGTCTTGTTGCGCAGTACTGTAACTATCTGACAGCCAATGAAGTTTTTCCCCATCTTGTCGGTGAAAAAACACGTCATCGGTGTAGGACTATTTTGCGGTGTCTCAGACAAACAACGTACGTTATTTGCAGTCTGTGCACAACTGAAGTACGTTGTGGGGTACGTCATCTAAATGCTTCAACACAACAAATTTGATCGAGCACCTGAAGAATGTACACGAGGAGCATGCCGCGTTCAATCAACGCAGCGCGGGGGGAAAAACAAACAAAAAAAGTCAAACGGACGCAAACTCTGGACAACACCCGTCCATATAGCTGGGACTGAGAAAGTTAGAGTAAGCATTTCATAAACGGTATATATTAAACTAATTTAATTGCAATAAAGTAATTTAATTACAGTAAGTAATTAACCCGTTATTTGTGTCATGCTGTAATGTTGATTTGACCTAAACTTATGTCAGTGGCCAATCCTTGAATGCCTCCTAGAGTTCATTGGTGTTTTAACTTTTGTCTAAAATGCTAGAGAATAATTTGAGCTGGGACGACTCCAGCACGCCTGCAATCCTTGTGAGGATAAGCTGTACAGAAAATGGATGGATGGATTGATGGCTACAGTATACAGTGCACAAGTATATACAATAAATGAACAAGTCACATAAATAGACACATTGCTCCATCTTGTGATCGGATCGGTGATCGGTTATCATTTAATTTAAACTTGCTGATTGGTGATCGGCCCCAAAAATCCTGATCGTGTAAAGCTTAGTAGTTAGTCATATTTTATTTCTCAGTGGTTGCACCATTCGTTTGCTGCTGCTGAGCAGGGGGTTTCATCGGCGCTCCCACAGAAGCCACACTTGTTCACGTAGCGCTGCCTTTGGTTGGATGAAGAAACCAGGACAAGCAGTGAGCTATCAACAAACTTTTTATTTCAAAACAAATGATTAGTGTCGGTCGTAATCATGTCAAAACAAGATCAAACTAGTACTGTACCGTATTTCCTGTAACCGTCAGTGTCTGAATGGACACACACTCGCTCTCTCCCTGCCCCTCGACTCTCCCAGCCAATCACAAATTACACTCGTTTGGTTACCTTCATGGCCTCCCAGAAAATCGGAAATTGCAGAACCTATGAACAATACAACTGCAGTGTTGCAAGTGTGACAATATTCAATGATCATTTCCCGTACCACCAGAAGGGGGTCCTACATACCACACTTTAAGAATTACTGGCCTATAACAATGACTCTCACCAGATTAGACCCCTAACTTGTGTAACACTCACACCCGGACCATATGGAGCATTCCTGAATCCGGCACTTAACAGACACAGCGGGCACTTGACCACCCACTTGATGGTGTTAATATAATCTGATTTCCTGGTGGTTTCTTAACTCACCTCAGTGAGAAAACCAATTTGTCAGCATGTGTGTTAAACTTACAGATGCATTAATATTTTGACTCAACATGAAGAATACATTAATATTGTGACTTAACATGAAGAAACAGAAATGTCAACCCCTATGGGAAAGACTCAGTCCACAGTTCTTGGTAAACCCAAAGGTACTGAAGGCCTTCGGAACTCTGTTGTTGAGCTGTTGGTTGTGGCTTCATTTTGGAAGAAAAGCCGATTGCCAAGTCTGTTTTCAAGCGCATGGAGGGCAGTTTTGCGCACTGAGCCAGACAAAAGAAAGTACATGACAGGATCCAAACAGCTGTTAAAGGCAGAGAATAACAGCATGACCTCGTTGATGAGATCTACCACACGCAAGTAGTCACAGGATGCTGTCGCATTAAGCTGGGCGAGAATATAGATGGGCCGAAAGGTGTGGTAAGGACCAAAACAAAGGGTAAACAGGAAGAGGACAAAAAAGGATTTCTTTGCAGTACGTACATATCTTAGTGCATTTGGAAGTTCTGGCTTGTCCCGTGACACTTTTATTAACCGGTAGGCAATCTTGGCATACGACACCATGAGTATGAGGAAGACGAGCCAGAACAATCCCACCAGCACAACATTAAAGTATGCTTTCCCTCTGGCGAACCGCCGCTGCTTGAATTGGAAGCATTTGTGGTTGTCCTCTTTGTCCTCCGCAGTAGCAATCATGGGAACCAATGCTGCCAGAGACGAGCCCCACAGTGTTCCACATGCCACCCAACTCCACGGCCAACTACACCCCCACAGTCGCATCCCCAAACCTCTCCTCACTCTGCCCTTCCCTTTGAGCCTCAAATAACGATCCAGGCTGATGAGCCCCAGTAGCATGATGCTTATGTACATGTTCATGTAGAACAGATTTCCCACCAGTTTGCAGGCCACATGTCCCAGTAGCCAGTGGTTTCCATTAAAGTGGTAGAAGATCCGGAAGGGCAGGCATGCCAGAAGGACCAGGTCTGCCACTGCGCAGTTGATGAGGAACACACGTACAGAGTTGCGGCTGGCGTGAACAAAAAGGAAGACCCACAAGGCAAAGAGGTTACCCACTAGGCCAAGGAGGAACAAAAGAGAATAGAGAACAGCTAGTAGCAGACGGAGGGCTGCATCATCTAATGAACATATAGTTGGGTTAGAAGTGGCCATAGAGGAGATTAGAATGGGGGATGTGGGAGGAGATGTGGCTGAGAGTGTGAACACATAAATGTGAGCAATCACAGTATGAACTAATAAGGGTGAAAAAGATGAGGCAGCAGAGCTGTTCATTTTGTTTGATGGTTGGGAGTCCTCAGGATAGACAAATTCCTGAGGAAATAAAACGCAATTGTTAGATATTAATACCAAACAAAACAACAAAATATTTGTCTTCCTCACAGGCAAGGTTCAGACGCATGTTTGAATCTCAGTTCGGACCTGTCTGTGTGGGGTTTGCATTGTGTCCCTGATTTTCTCATTTAAAATGAGTGGACAAAGAATGAATCTATTACAGCCCCAGAACCTTGTCGCCTTCAAATGCATCCAGCGCAGATGCCCAGCAAGGAGCGGAGGGCAGGTGAGCATGCGTGTCGAGGCGCGAGACCCCTGCCAGTTTACCACACGCACCACACACCTTGCGGCGGGACGGCTGCTTCCCCAGGCTAGCACCACCAGCAAGAGCTCACCGGAAGCTGCCAGAACCATGTCACTTCGCATGGCTTCCTCATAGCAAAATTAGTGGCCCTTCTCACTTTTTGGGAGTCATGCTGAGGCCTAATTTTCAGCAAAAAAACAGATATCTGAAATATGTGAGGCACATATGTATGCTGTATGAAAGAAAGCACATCTGAGCGTTCTGCGTGGATGTTGTGACTGTTGTGAACTCAAGTGTAGTTCTTGAACCAAAGCAATATATGTCTGAAAATTTTGTTCAGAAACCGATTTTTTTTGTGAATAGGGGCGCTCGTGGACCGAGGTTCCACTGTAATGATAGGCATCTACACTCCCTGGTAAAAAAAAATATGGAATCACCGTTCCTGGAGGAAAATCATTTCAATGTTTAATTTTGGGGGGGAAAAAAGCTAATTATGGATGTTCCACAAAACACATTTTATTCAAAATACCATCCTTCTGTCTTTAAGAAACACAAAAAAGCAAGAAAGAAAATTCTAGTCACAATTTTTTTTTAGAGCAAGTAGAGGAAAAAATATGGAATCGCTCATACTCTGAGGAAAAAAAGTATGGAATCATAAAAAACAAGCTACACTACACCACTAGTACTTTGTTGCAGCAACTCTGGCTTTTATAACAGCTTGCAATCGCTGAGGCATGGACTTAACCAGTGATAAACAGTGTTTTTCATAAATCTGCCTCCAACTTGCTCTGATTGCAGCTACCAGCTCAGCTTTGCAGGTTGGATCCTTGTCATTAACCATTTTCTTTAATTCCCACCTAGGGGTGTGGGATATGGGCAAATAAAAATCTTTATTTTTTTATTTCATTATAACGATAATTTGACTATATCCTATAAAAAAAACTGTGTAAATCTCTATTTGCCTCCCAGGACATTTATCCAGGACATTGGACAAGACACAACATATCACACAAATTTAACAATAACTTCGTTATGTCCAGGCTGTATACAGGAGAATATGCAAAATCAGGTTTGCATAATATAATAGTATTTTAGTTGAGCATATTTCCCATCTTTTCTTTAGCAGAAGTTGTGTATGGATGGCTGGATGGATATTCATCCTGTGAGGGAAATTAGATTTACTAGCTTCATAAAGTTTTAAAACCTTCCCACATGACTAGATGTTTTTTTTATGGAGAATAAAATGGAAAAAAGATCAAACTTCACACATGCGAGCACATGCACACACTCGTAATTTTGAAATGATAATATGTGATGTCACGACCGCAAGTAAAGTAAAGCAGTGGGTGATGGGATAGTGAAATACAATGTTTACTTACAAACAGCGTGCGACAGGAGTAGGGCTATGCTAGCAAGCTCCTCCATTAGCCTCCCCAGCTGTCGGGATGACTATGAGAGTGTACAGTTTTCTTTGTAAATGTTATCCAAAATGAATAAATTCTCCAGTGAATCTTCGATCGAAACAGTGCCATCCATTCTCTTCGTTTCGCTTTTAAACTGGCCGCATTTGGGAAGCCAGCACGTACATCGGTGGCCTGTGTCATTTTCATGTTGGTCAGCAAAAAACTATACATGCGTTCCATTGAGGTCCATTGTTTCAATTCGCCCACCTGTTAAGCTGCTAAACTCCTGAAAAAGTTCATCGGCCCACTAGTTTGAGAGCGAGAGTTTAATTTGCTTAATTCACCTGACTGAATCATGTCTGCTGATTTGGCAAATTAGGACTTTCATGTGCTTTTTTTCCTCCTCATATGCCCTCCATGCACCCGTTCGGTTGTTTTCTTTTAGAGACGGTATGAATACTCGATAACGTAAAATTGCACATCGTTAAAGCAACGTTCACGATTATATCAAAGGCAATATATATCGCCCACCCGTATTCCCACCACAGATTTTCGATTGGATTGAAATCTAGACTATTTTCAGGCCATTGCATTGACATTATACATCTTTCTTGAAGCAAGGTTTTTACAGTTTTTGCTCTATGGCAAGATGCATTATAATCTGGAAAAAATGTCGTCGCCAGTCGATACAATAAAAAAAGTGTCCAAAATCTCTATGGAAACTTGTGCCTTTATTGAAGATATAATGACTGCCATCCATCTCTTCTGTTCCTTTACCTGACATGCATCAATGACTGTCGAAATGTGCACGTTTCCTTCAGATAGTCATCTGAACAGCACCAAACAGAAGTTTCAGCATCATCTCCTTGCCCAATGCAGATTGGCGGCTCATTACTGACTATCACTTTCATCCAGTCATGGGATTGCTTTTCTTTAGCCCACTGGAGCCTTGTTTTTTTCTGTTTATGTGTTAAGGATGGCTTTTGTTTGGCTTTTCTGTATGTAAATCCATTACCTTTAGGCGGTTTCTTACAGTTCGGTCGCAGACGTTTACTTCAGTTCACGCCGATTTGTACCTCATTTGTTTTGCTGTGCATTTTCTATTTTCAAGACAAATTGCTTTGTTTTCTATTTTGACGCTTTGTTTTCCTTGGTCTACCACAACGCTTCCTTTTTACAACCTACCCATTTTGTGTGTAATTGGTCCAGATTTTAGACAGTGCTGACGAGGAACAACCAACATCTTCTGCAACATTCCATGATGTTTACCTTGTTAAATAAGTTGTATAATTCTCTCCTTTGATTCAACTGACATCTGTCATCTTTACAGCCATGATTCATGTCAATCCACATGGTGCAACAGCTCTCTAAGGTGTGAGCAGTCTTATTTAACTGCTGACTAATTAGCAGATTCAATCTGATGTATGTTTGTTTTAGAACTGAGAATTACAAGCTGATTCCATAATTGTTTCTTCAGAATTGAGAAATTCCATATTTCTTTTCAAAATTGTGACTGACAATTGTCTTTTTTTGTTTTTTTTCTTCAAGGCAGAAGGGTGGTATTTTGAATAAAACATTTTGTGAAACATCCGTGATTTGCCTTTTTTTCGCTAAAATAAACAAACTAATAAATAATTAAATAAATTATAAATAAATTAATCATCCTCCAGGAGCGGTGATTCCATAATTTTTGCTAAGGGTTGTACTGTAGATGTGACTGTGAATGATTGCCCATCACTCCTTGCCTGATGATTGACTGGCGATTAGTCCAGGATGACAGCTACTGTATGTGAGGGTCCAGTTTCCCTCGGACTCTAAACAGAACAGCGGGTATAGAAAATAGATGGACTGAAACATGTCTTGGATAAATGTTAGTGGTCACTAATCTGTATTTAGCAGATGTTAAAAACATGTCATGTTCAGAAATATTACAGTTGTGTAAGAGGATCCACATAATCATTATTTCTTTTGTATTTAAAGAGCATTTTTGTGTAAAAGGAACATGAGGTTCCACACACATCCTTTCCGCACACATTCTTCGTCGTACTTACCATCAGTGCTTTTTCTGTTGGGAAAGTCCAAAGCAACGTGAGCGCGTAGGTCTATTGTGCTTTCCTCCAAACACCTTAAATATACAGGAATAGACGTGTTGAAAGGTAACTGAATAAAATAACTTTTCTTACTACGTTTTGTTATATGGACCTTTCACTTCACTTGCTCATTGTCCCAGTGAATTCTGCACTTGTTGCATTTTCTCTTATCTCTCTGGCTGCCTGTCACATTCAATCCTTCTGGAGGTCCTTCTTTTTACTCTTGGTGCAGTGACTGTGAGGTTGAAGCAATGACTGTGACGGAGGGCTGTGTGTTCCCCTCTTTTTTTCTCATGCTGTGTGACACAGCTAACCATCTTCACGCCCCTCATTTCAGTAAATGGTGAGCTTTGGTTCCAGAGTATAACCCCAATTCCAATGAAGTTGGGACGTTGTGTTAAACAAATAAAAACAGAATACAATGATTTGCAAATCATGTTCACCCTATATTTAATTGAATACACTACAAAGACAAGATATTTAATGTTCAAACTGATAAACTTTGTTTTTAGCAAATAATCATTAACTTAGAATCAGGTGGCAAAAAAGAAAGTTGAGGAAATGCTCATCAAACACCTGTTTGGAACATCCCACAGGTGAACAGGTGGGTGCCATGATTGGGTATAAAAGGATCTTCCCTGAATTGCTCAGTCATTCACAAGTAAAGATGGGGCGAGGTTCACCTCTTTGTGAACAAGGGCGTGAGAAAATAGTCGAATAATTTAAGGACAATGTTCCTCAATGTACAATTGCAAGGAATTTAGGGATTTCATCATCTACGGTCCATAATAATATCAAAATCACTGCATGTAAGCGGCAAGGCCGAAAACCAACATTGAATGCCCGTGACCTTCGATCCCTCAGACGGCGCTGTATCAAAAACCGACATCAATGTGTAAAGGATATCACCACATGGGCTCAGGAACACTTCAGAAAACCAATGTCAGTAAATACAGTTCGCCGCTGCATCCGTAAGTGCAACTTAAAACTCTACTATGCAAAGCAAAAGCCATTTATCAACAACACCCAGAAACTCCACCGCCTGCTCTGGGCCCGAGCTCATCTAAGACAGACTGATGCAAAGTGGAAAAGTGTTCTGTGGTCCGACGAGTCCACATTTCAAATAGTTTTTGGAAATTGTGGACGTCATGTCCTCTGGGCCAAAGAGGAAAAGAACCATCCGGACTGTTATGGACGCAAAGTTCAAAAGCCAGCATCTGTGATGGTATGGGGCTGTGTTAGTGCCAATGGCATGGGTAACTGACACATCTGTGAAGGCACCATAAATGCTGAAAGGTACATACAGGTTTTGGAGAAACATATGCTGCCATCCAAGGAACACCTTTTTCATGGACGCCCCTGCTTATTTCACCAAGACAAACCAAACCACATTCTGTACGTGTTACAACAGCGTGGCTTCGTAGTAAAAGACAGCGTGGCTTCGTAAGTACTAGACTGGCCTGCCTGCAGTCCAGACCTGTCTCCCATAGAAAATGTTCGGCGCATTATGAAGCGTAAAATACGACAACGGAGACCCCGGACTGTTGAACAGCTGAAGCTGTACATCAAGCAAGAATGGGAAAGAATTCCACCTACAACGCTTCAACAATTCGTGTCCTCAGTTCCCAACTGTTTATTGAATGTTGTTAAAAGAAAAGGTGATGCAACACAGTGGCAAACATGACCCTGTCCCAACTTTTTTGGAACGTGTTGCAGCCATAAAATTCTAAGTTAATGATTATTTGCTAAAAACAATAAAAAGTTTATCAATTTGAACATTAAATATCTTGTCTTTGTGGTCTATTCTATTAAATATAGGTTGAACAGGATTTGCAAATCATTGTATTCTGTTTTTATTTGTTTTTAACACAATGTCCCAACTTCATTGGAACTGGGGTTGTATTTACCAGCCTTGTTGTGTTCTGGTCAAAGTTGTCAATTATTATTATTTTTTAAAAATTATAAATAGTTGTTTGTCCATGCGGATGAGCTATGACATCCTAATTTTCCTATCCCACCCCCCCCCAACATTTGATACATGTATTAATGGGGAACATATGAGAATGTCAGTGAGGACAGAGGGTGGCAATGAAGGAGACAGTGCCAAGTTGATACCTGCACACAGAGTATGATCAAGACACATTTGACTGGACCTTGTTTCTGTGCTGTTTTGTGTCTGTGTGTAGCCCCACTGTGTGCTCCTGGCCTCGAAGGAGAATTCTGCTCCAGTCAAACTCGGAGGCTTTGGAGTGGCAATACAACTGGGAGAGTCGGGCCTGGTTGCTGGAGGTATACAGTACACACACACTAAGTTATAACCTGCGGAGAGCATCCGCTTTTTCTTTTAGCCTGTCACTTTCATGAAAGGTGTTTCTTCACACTGGCTGCTCTTTTCAGGTCGTGTTGGCACTCCCCACTTCATGGCTCCGGAGGTTGTCAAGAGAGAGCCATACGGCAAGCCAGTGGATGTGTGGGGATGCGGGGTGATCCTCTTTATCCTCCTTTCTGGCTGCCTGCCGTTCTATGGCACGAAGGATCGCCTTTTTGAGGCCATCATCAAGGGAAAATATAAGGTAGGATTTTTTTTTGTGGCCCCTCTAATATGTATTCCTCTTTGGACTGTATTGAATTGAAAGCTTTTGTCTTTAAGAGCAGAAATCATCCTCTGACTGTGAGAGTAGAACACACTGAGCTGTTATCTATTTTTCCTGCATGACTAATCTGTCGCAGATGCAGTCACAGCAGGAAGTCTGTATTCTTCTGTCCCTCTGCCTGCCAATAGCCATGTTGGTTCTAGATTAACACTGCAGTTTAGAGCTTCATAAATAGTTGAGGGACTGGAGACCTAAACTCTAGTGACCTATAACAGCTCCAATGACAATGCTGATCTTTGTGTGCAACTATTGTCTAGATGAATCCCCGCCAGTGGGCCCACATCTCAGAGAGTGCCAAAGACCTAGTGAGACGCATGTTAATGCTGGACCCTGCAGAAAGGATCACCGTTTACGAGGCTCTCAACCACCCCTGGCTGAAGGCAAAATTTAATAATTTACATTGAACCACAGTTGTGTAATGTGTGCATACACTAACATTGTCTGTATTGGGAAAGGAGAGGGACAGGTATGCCTACAAGATCCACCTTCCTGAAACGGTGGAACAGCTCAGGAAATTCAACGCCAGGAGGAAGCTGAAGGTCAGCACCTTGTGATGCGTATTCATCTTTGTGAATCAAAGAAAATGGAAAGAGCAGATGCGTCCCATCCTCCTCCACTTTGCCTCATCACTGACTTTACAAGCTTTGCTGTTTACTTTCTGTGTCTTAGGGTGCAGTGTTGGCTGCTGTGTCAAGCCACAAGTTTAATTCCTACTATGGTGACCCTCCTGAGGAGCTTCATGACTTTTCAGATGACCCAACCGCCTCAGGTGAATGTCACATTGACACTGTGCTCTCTAAATGCAGTTGGAGTTTCTCTAAGAACCACAAACTAAAGTATCTTTAAACAAAAAGACACTCATTTCAGAGGCTTTCTTAATGTAATAAATGTTTGTCTTGACCCAAAGGTCTGCATAGACAAAATATTCTCAAGCATCCTAACCAATTTGTTCAGGGCTCTACACTAACTTTTTCACCGCCAACACGATTTGGTCCCACGCCCTTATATTTGTGTGTGTGTGTGTGTGTGTGTGTGTGTGTGCGCGCGCGCCGTTCATAATAACGAGACCACGCTCTCGCTTCAGAACTGGAGAGCAGGTGGAGGAGATTGACTTTCAACCACCATGTTTTATAAGTGAGACTTTTAGAACCAGAATTAAAACAGGCACTCATGCAAGTGCGACCAAATGAAATTTTTTACTCGTGCGCACTGAAAAAAGGGTGGCATATGTGACCATTTTTCACTGTCTCGAGCCTTGTTATTGATGTTTCAGGCCAGTTTGTCAAGAATTGTGGTTTCTATTTTCTTTGAAGTGACCACAAGCTGTCTGGTTAGAACTTCCTGTTTCTGCGGAATCCTGAAATAGTATTAGCCGCACGTTCCTGTTTCAACCAAATAGTCTCACTTCCTTATTTAAGAGAGCTGTAGACTGCACACGCATTAGTCTATCTCAGCTCTTGGAAATGACCTGTCAAACACAACAGAAAATTGGAAAAAAAAATGTTTATTTGGAATGCAATTTCTTAAATGTTAAATGCTCACTTAAATATCAGATTAATAAGCTTGATGCGTTTCCTACTGTGTTGAATGTGGAGCCAAGTATAACGCTACACAGATTTGCTGAGTCATCCAGTAGTGGTTCCTGCTTGATTCGTTGCAGGCGTCGGTCGTAGACATACTCCTCGCCTTAAGTGCATGCTTGCAGGCTCTTTTTTTTTTTTTTGCTTTTGCTGAAGTTACTTTTCTTCTTTTCTGCTGTGCTTTTTCTGTCATCATCATGGCCTCCGTACTCCTCTCCAGAGACTTTCCTGCCATTGTGAAATCTAACTCTTGTGAAACTGTTTCTTTTAAGTTCCTAATGCCAGTCTCTTTTCTTGTGCTTTGCTGCTCTTAGGACTGCTAGCTGCAGAAAGTATGTACCCTTGCCCCTACATTTAGAACCTTGATTGCTTTGTCCTCATGACTCCTGTCCCTTTTTAGTTGCATTTGTGTTAAAAGGTTCCTGTCCTTGGCTCCCTTATCCCCCTTCAAAAAAAGCCCTTAAATGAATTTGTGCCTTTCTCCAAAAACCTGCATCCCCTTAAGGTGACAAAAAACATAGATGTTGAGGATGAACAATATACATACAGTAGTTGGTTTTTGAGATTTTTAATACAGTTTACAATGTAAGAATATTCAAGATAGCGATATGTTATATTTCCCTCTCTGTGAATGTGCTGCTCCTTGCAACCATCCACTGTGTGACTTTGTGAGCTGACTTTCTTCTCATCTACTGATGCCACTGCTACTGTTTCTCTGGTTTTGCTGCATGTGTGGGCCATGCAGCAGGTACTTCGGGTTAAATAGTTGAATGTTTACCTGTTTTTGTGGTTGTGACTTTGCCTGTACTGTGATTGTGCATTTGCCCTCTTTGCCTGTTTGTTGTTGTGTTTTTGTTTCTGTGGGTACATGTACCATGACCAGTGTTTGCATTTTGTGCTATGTTGAATGTTTAGAGAGACCGCTCAGTGTAATTATCAGAGCGTTTGGCGTCCAGTTGATATTTGCGTGGCTAACCTGTTTGTTTGTGCATACTCAGGGGCAGTGTCACAGGTTTTGGACAGTCTCGAGGAGATTCATGCTTTGACAGACTGTAGTGAAAAAGATATGGACTTTCTCCACAGTGTCTTCCAGGATCAACATCTTCACACCCTGTTAGATGTGAGTCGACCTTCCTAAGCCTAATGTTTCCGACTACACGGGATCATCTGTGGTGCACGTAGTGCTCTGGGCCTGTGGCCGCCGAGTTGCAGCCTTTGGTGGCCACAGCCGGATTATGTTTCGCCCCTCCTCGTCGCCCACGACGCGAGTGTCTGACGGCCGTTCGGCATGTACTCTAACCACTGTTTGTCTGGGATCGGGCCGTGGGGTGGCTGATCTGTGCGGTTTGTTATTGCCTCGCTACACAACGTGGGGGCAGACGACAGAGACGTAGCACAAAACACATTACACTTCAGGGAAGATCTGTATTTTTGAGAGTTATGGGGATACTTTGATGGCTGCTAACTGCACGCTACTGGTAGAACTGGGTACATTAAGAATGAGGAAATGACAATTCAGCCAAATGGCCACAGCTTGGAATAAGGGCGCTTTATATAGTGGGGGATGGAAAGTATACGCCCAAACCTCTTGATAGTGTTTAACCCTGCCGACAAAAGCAGAAACATTTAGGTGAAAAAGAGTCTTAAGCCATATCTCAACAATTCAATACTATATTGTTCTCAGTGTTTGCACGTTTTCAGCACTTATCCTCAAACTTATTAAATGCATTTAAACAAAGCAAGGATTTACGTTTTGGTGCACTTTAAATGCTTTATTTTGAAAAGAAAATGTGTCTCCAATCTTGACTGAAAGTTATGCCGGTTCTTGTTTTGGTCAAATAGTCTTCATTTCTTTGTGGGAGGTCAGCGGACGCCAGTTACCCATGCTTTTGATTACATTGTGCTGCTGTTGGCTTTTGCAGTTGTACGACAAAATTAACACCAGGTCGTCTCCACAAATTCGAAATCCTCCAAGTGATGGAGTGCAGAGAGCCAAAGAGGTGAGCTTTATACAACCCTAAGATAATGAACAATTCAAGTGTTGTTGTGTGTCAATACTATTAATCTTGGCTTTATAATTTTTGCTCAAGGTACTGGAGACAATCTCTTGTTATCAAGACAACATAGAGGCCAAGGAGCTCAGAAGGATCCTCACACAACCACACTTCATGGTGTGGCACGCACACACGCATGCACACACATGCACTCATGCAAACATGCGCATACACGCGCGCGCAAACACACACGCACACGGGTCAGGAGTTTACTTACTATGCTCATCACAGACGTGCATGTCTTTTCAGTTAATTATTTATTTGAACCTACAGTATATTTTTCTAGGGTGGAATGATTACATTAGTATGCATCATTGATTTTTAAAAACAAGAATTGGGTGCACAAGTTAGAATTTTCTTTTGTCTGTGCGTGCCAGTGTTTGCGAGCAGAATGCCAAGCTGTTGTGTCAGAAGTAGAGTGCTGTTTGCAATCCGCATAACTACCCAGGCCACAAAGCTGCTTAGCACCTGAGCTGGGTGAGCGAGGTTAGACCTGCAGGGCAAAAGCTTGGGGACAGCACTGATGACTAGAAGTCACTCCGAGAGGCTTCAGCCTTCTGGATAGCGAGATGTTTGTGCGATCTTCTGACGAGTCTCATGGCCAAAACGGAACCAGAGAGGAGATTGCTCAGAGATTCATCATAGAGGCACAAGGAATGTGTGGTGGATTTCTTATGGAAGGTGTACTTCTTTTTTTGTCTTTCTGAGCTGCAGTGTAAAATGTAATGCATAGCAGACTGTATGTAGTTTAGTATATATGTATGAATATATGTACATATGTATGTGTGTGTGTGCACGTGTGTATACAGTGAACCCCTGCCTATTCGCGGTTAACTATTCACAAATTCATCTTGTAGTTTTTTTCAGTGGAACCTATCCTTAGCTATTCGCTGAAAAACTCAGGGTTTCACCTATTTTGTGCTCTTTCTGCAATGCCCTAAAATGCCGCAAGATGGCGACAAAGCCCAGGTTAATTGGAAAGTAGTAATGTGTGTCACGTAAGCATTGATAAATTGATACATCGTGACTGAGAGAGTAAGATCTCTGTATTTCGGGGAGGAGTTGAATTTACCCTGGTTGTTAGTGGAAATTACGGACGTGGTCTTCACCGCAAATTTTTTTCCAAATCAAATCTATAAGATATTTTATTTTTGTTTGAAATTATAGTATTTTGGGATTATAATTTCTGGTAAATTTACAGTTTGCACTTTTGATATAGGCAGTTAAGATGTTGAAGTGACCTACCAATTGCGTTTTTTCGCAATTCACGACAAGGCTTGGTCCCTGGTTCCCCTTAAACAGCGAGGGTCAGTTTACTGTACACACTCACATATGTATATATGTACATTGGAAGGAAAAATAAATATATGAACTCTTTGTAATGTCTTAAATTGCTGCATAAATTGGTCATAAAATGTGGTCTGATCATCAAAATCACAAGAACAAACCACACAAAAATGTTTTCATATTTTTGATAGAAAATAAATATTCTAAGGACAGGGAGGAAAAAATAAGGGAACTCTTGAATTTAACGGGTTGACCCTGCTTTGGCAATGGTAACCTCAACCAAACGTTTCCTGTAGATGCAGATCAGATGTGCACAACGATCAGGATGAATTTTGGACCATTCTTCTTTGGAAAACTGTTCAGCAAGATTCCTGGGATTTCTGGTGTGAATAGCTCTCTTGAGGTCATAACACAGGATCTCAATCGGATTGAGGTCAGGACTATATATAAACCTGTATGTTCAATGACTCTCCGTACTGTTTTTTGATGTGATAAATCTATATTTTGTCATAGTGGCGGTTTGTTGTCGTACTACAGTGGCTCCAACTACCGGAGACAAATTCCTTGTGTGTTTTAACATACTGGGCCAATAAAGATGATTCTATATAAAGCTGGAAAAGGTTTTAAAAAAAAAAAAAAAAAAAAAAAAAAAAAGTCTTATGTTCATCAGTCCACGGTTAGACAAATTTTCGAAATGGAGAAAGTTCACCACTGTTGCTTCTGTAAAGATGACTGCAAGAGTCAGTGCAGAATGCTCAGTGAGGTAAAAAAGAATCCTAGAGTGTCACCTAAACACTTACAGAAGTCGCTGGCACATACCAACTTCTCTGTTGACAAATTTACCATCCATAAAAGATAAAACAAGAATGGAGTTAATGGGAGAACACCAGGGAGGAAGCCCTTACTGTCTAAAAACATTGTTGCACGTTTGACGTTTGAGAGCACTTGGATGTTTCACACCACTACTGGCAAAATATTCTGTGAACACATCAAACCAAAGTTGAATTGTTTGGGGATGAACGCACAATTCCATATGTGGAGGAAAAATGGCGTAGCACACCAATATCAAAACCTTAACCCAACTGTGAAGCATGGTGGAGGGGAGCTTGCTCCTTCAGGGCCTGGACAGCTTGCTATCATCAATGGAAAACTAAATTCACAAGTTCATCAAGATATTTTGCAAAAGAACTTGAGGCCATCTGTCAAACAGTTAAACCCTCAACCCGTTTGAGACACTGTGGCATGACCTCAAGAGAGCTATTCACACCAGGAATCTTGATGAACTACAACCATTTTGGAAAGAGGAATGGTCCGAAATTCATCATGATTATTGTGCACGTCTGAGCTACAACTACAGGAAATGTTTAGTTGATATTATTGCTGCCAATGGTGGGTCAAACCAGTTATTAAATCCAAGGGTTCTCTTAATTTACCTCCCTTTCCATAGAATGTTTACATGCTTTCTGTAAAAACATTAAAACATTATTTTGTGTGGTATTGCTTGAAGCAGACTGTTTATTCTTGTGATTTAAATGCTCAGACTTTTATGACCAATTTTATGACAAGAAATTTAAGAAATTCCAAAGGGTTCACATACTAAATATATATGTATATGTATGTATATATATTCATCCATCCAGCCATCCATTTTCTTTACCGCTTCTCATCACTAAGGTCGCGGGCCTGATCACCCTGAACTGGTCGCCATCCAATCGCAGGGCACACATAGAAACAGACAACCATTCGCACCTACGGGCAATTTAGTCGTCAATCAACCTAGCACGCATGTTTTTGGGATGTGGTGGAGGTGGTTGAAAACCGGAGTGCCCGGAGAAAACCCACCCAGGCACGGGAAGAACGCGTGTGTGTGTGTGTGTGTGTGTGTGTGTATATATATATATATATATATATATATATATATATATATATATATACAAAAGTGTGTGTGTGTGCGTGTATATATATATATATATATATATGTATATATGTATATATATGTATATATATATGTATATATGTATATATATGTATATATATATGTATATATGTATATATATGTATATATATATGTATATATGTATATATATGTATATATATATATGTATATGTATATATATGTATATATATATGTATATATATATATATTTATCAGTTTATTTTTGAAAGGGGACAATGCAATTTCATAAAACACTTGAAGTACACATGGTTAAAAAGCCAGAATTAGCCAGAAGGCTAGTTTTCATCTGTAGTCCCCTGGCCATGATGTAAAAAAGCAGTAAAATACATCTACAAGACAATATAATACAGGATACATAATCAAACTATACTATTAAGAGAGAATAAAACCATAATTTTTTTGATCATAACAAAAAGACAACATAACATACTTGTCTTTTAGTGTTGGCAGCTATAGGTGTTAACTAGCCACATTTTCAGTTTTTTTGTGAAGGCCTTGTATGTTGTAAGCAGTTTAACCTCCTCAGGTACTGAGTTCCACTCACCAGCGGTCCTCACTGACCAGGCTGACTTACTGAAAGTGCTCCTGCGCAGAGGAATGAGACAGTCACCTCTGACAGAGCCTCGAGTGACACGATCAGAGCTGTTTCTTTGGCTGATGAACTCAGCCAGAGGAGCTGGGGCCAAATCATGCAGTACTTTATAAATCAAATTTAAATCTGCAAATATGTGAAGACGGTCCCAGTTTAAAAGACTGTATTTTTTTAAAAATTGCACAGTGATGATAGTGCCTTGGTTTTTTATCCATCACTTTAATTACTTGTTTGTACAAAACTTCCAATGGTTTTTTTGCATTCTGACCAGCCTGGGACCAACTGGTTATGCAATAGTTAAAGTGACTAAGAATCATCGAATGCAGGTAAATTTTTGCAGCTTCAGTTGACATTTCATTCCGAACTGCACGAAAATTTGCGAGGTTTAATTTGATATTTTTACACAATTTGTCAATATGGGCTTTAAAGGAAAGCTGTGAATCTATTATTAACCCAAGATATTTGTATTGGCTGACAATTTGCATTTTTTCTCCATTAACAAGTATGTTGGGGTCAGGTGATACTCTATTTGTTTTAGTGAAATACATGCCTACAGTTTTAGAAACGTTTAGCTGTAGACAGCACTCCTGCAACCAAGTTGTGACACAGGACATTGTATTAGTGAGTTTAGCAGCAACAGTATCTTTGG